>NW_010326837.1:26096-46450 GCF_000700745.2 Antrostomus carolinensis | reverse complement strand
CTTCCAACCCAAACCATTCTATGTTTCTATGGGGTGAGGATCCACAGCAAAGCACCAGAGATGTGTGAGGGACCTGGGGAAACCCAGGGCCCTGTGGCCAGCAGATCTGACAGGGGCAGGTACCAAAACTCCTGCAGAGCTTCCTGCAGGCAGGGCTGGCCCTGCTTCATGAGCCCTTTAGAAACCCCAGGGTTGAGCTCTATCCTGTCCTTTCCCTCTGCCTGACAGCAGCTGGTGAACATCTGGTCCTGGCTGCGCAGTGTGTCCCATCTGGGGACAGATGTGAGCTGGGCTGCAGGGTGAGGACATCCTCAGGCTGGGTTCCTGGTATTGGCCAGGCACTGGCCATATACCACCAAAATGGGAGCACTGGGAGCCCTTTCAGTGTGTACTGGAGAGTCAGCAGCTGTAGGCTACATCTTAAATTTGGGGTTGAAACTCAGCTCCTGAGACAGATAGTGCTGTGGTGCTTGAGTGATGGCTGAGCCACTCTCACTGCCAGACACGCCTGAGCCTGAGGGTCCCTTGGACATCAGTGGTGGGTTTGGGGCCCTGCTGCAGAGTGGAGATGTGACTCCAGTGGGCAGTGGTCCTGGGGAGCTCCAAGCAATGGGCTGTTGTGCGGTAAGGATCCACAGGAACCTGTCTGTGAATTCTGTGGGCTTCTGCCTCCAGAAGGCTCCTGTGAAAGAAGCTTTTGCAAGGTCACTTGAAGGCTTCAAGCAGCAAGGAGCTGGTCAGCTGGAAAGATGTGAGGACCAGGCAGCTGACAGCTGAGTGGTGATTGCAAGGATGGCAGTGATGCTTCATGGATACCAAAATGAGTCTGGGCCTCCAAAGCATGTCAAAGTCCTCCAGACACTGAGTGATAAGTCAGGAAAAAACCCTTAACCCCAGACACCCTGCAGAGTCCATCTTCTCCTGTGGGCAACATGCATTCAGTGGGATGAGGCAGTAAAAAGAGAAAAGCCTTGCAAGCTTCTGGCCTTGCAGTGGGTTTCACACACTTGAGCAACCAACGCCCTGCAAGCAAAGCCAGCGCAGTCACAGCTTTAACTCCTGCACAGTGCAGCCACCAGCCCCGAGTGGATGCTGTGGGGTGTATCTTGTCATCTGTCTGTCTGGTAGCACTCGATCTTCAAGACAAAGTCTAAAAGTCTTTCCCTTTCCAAGACACTGGTGACACTAGGACACCTTATGTCTTCTTCAGCTTGCTGCTTTTGGGCAAGAAGAGGTCAGAAATGCCTAATGAGGCTTGGTCCTTATGCAACAGTGTGTATGTCTGGGCTGAAGCCCACGTGAGGAGGGACAGTGTGAGGCAAGGAAAGCCCACCTCTCTGAGAAGTGTCTGGGCAGAGCTGAAAGCCAGACCTCCTCACAAGCTGTGCTCCTGTGTGGGGGCCTCCTGGGGCCCGCTCTTCCTCTGGGCTCAGCCCCTATTGTTTTGCCCTAACATTTACACCACAGTCTGCTAAAAGGCCAGACCGCCTTTCCCTGAAGCAGGTCTCTTACAAAAAAGAAGATCCCAATCTCCTTGGTTGTGCAAGGTGATAGAACAAGGGGCATTGGCCCAAAGCTGCAATGTGGGATGCTCTTGGCATTCTTCCCCAGGAAGGTGGTACAGTCTGGGACACCAGACAGGTCGGGGAATCTCTGTTCCTGGAGGTTTTAAAGACTTGACCAGACTAAGCCATGGTGTTGGTGGTAGCAGGTTGGACTAAAGACTCCCAGACACCCTTTCTACCAACTCTGGAGTTCTCTGAAGTCCTTTACATGCCCTGGGTTAAAAGCCCCAAGCTGATCAACTGAATCACCCTCTTGGGCTTTTCAGACCACACGTAGCCATTAGTAAAGCTATAAGAAGACTATCAGCCTTCCTAAAATATTCCTAACTTAATGTCTTCTCAGGCTGAGGATCCTTCCTACCCTTTGGTTTACCATGAAGATGCATGAGTGCATGTGAGCGTGCACAGAGGTGGAGGTGCCTTCCCACGCATGTGTGAATTGCACAGTGGTGAGTGTTTGCAGGAGCTGCCAGCTGTGGACAAAAGCACAGAAGCACATCCCCACAAAGACAAAACCAGTGGGGATGAAATCCTATTTCATTACTAAAAGAAGTGAAACAGGCTCAGCCATGTCTATGAGAGCAGGTCACTGAGTGAGAGAAACATAAAGATCTTGAAAGGAATCGAAGCTTTTCACCTAGCACTTCTCCCCAAAATGTATTTACTTAAGTACTGAACTTTAAAGGTATTATTGAAACAAAGAGTTCAATAAATTACATCTATTGTACTTTCTTTTGAAATTAATATCCATTTTATTTCTAGGCTTTTTGGTATTGCTCAAAATAAACCTTTCTTCTCAGTTTGAATGTAATATTTCCTGGTTGCCCTTAGGACTTAATTTAACTGAGATTTCTTTAAACATTTTTGCTCCTCCAAACTGCAACCAACCTAAGAAGTCAGATACCTGCTCAGATATATTCAGATGTAAATCTGACACCCAGACCTGGGTAGGAGATTTTGAAACAGTGCAGAAAATGTTTCCCTTTAAATCTTTCCTTTACATCAGTCACTTGTACATGATGTTGGTTGCTTCAGCGCTTGAGAGCAGGTCCCCTCTGCCAGCGTGCAAGGGGAGTTGATTAATTAATTCATTTGGAGCTGATGGCAATTACATAAAATTTCCTAAATACTCCTGGGCCTGCCTGCTGCTGTGCCTGCACAAGTGCAGCACTTGCTCTACCCTCATCTCCCTGGCTTCAGATATACATGCACAGTTATTAATATAATTCCAAATACAGCCATTATCACTCATTTGGAATTTATTATGTGGAGTAACCTTAATAAATGGGTGATAGGAGCTGGGTGATACTTTACTGGACACATAGCACATTAACTGCCTTATTAAATATAAATTATATGTCTATTTGCATTTCCAGTTCAAGGCTTTTACTCATTATGTGCTTGTAGGTACTAAAAGTTACTCTCTCAGAGTCCATAGAGCCCTGCAGCTGGGAAGTGATTCACAGCTCTGCCTTGCTGGTGTTTCAGCTGCCAGATTCATGGCATGAGTTTTTGCTGGCTTGGTACAAACAGCTCTATGTGTGTGTGTGTGTAATACTGTCTGCAGAGACACCCTGTGTTAGGGACCTGCTCACAGGAGTGAACAACCAGCTCACTGGAGAAGATGGGCATTAAGAAAGACCATGAAGCTGGAGCTGACTCTAGAACTGTGCCCCAAGAACAAAGCTCTCAGGGAAGGCCCAGAGAAAAAGAGGCATTTTTCTGGATGGAGCCAGATGAGTTGGACTAGATGATCTCCTGAGGTCCCTTCCAACCCCTAAGATTCTGTGATTCTGTGATTTCTAGAAGGTGCTGGAGACACTGAGGTGGGAAGGGTCTGCTCATGGTGACCCCAGTTTGTGTGCACTGCTGGTCTGCTGTGGAAGGGACCTGAGCAGTGCTCTGTTGCTGGAAGTCTGTGGAGGATGGAGGTGATCTGTGGGGTGGTGCATGTTCATCTGTCATGTTTAGGGCAAAGTGAAAGGCTAACAACTCAGTTCCCACACCTGCTTGCAGCAAGGACGGTGCCTTGCAGACTCCAGTTGTGCTGCTGATGTTGGGCTCATGCTTAAGGCAGACTGAGCAGAAGAAGAACCAAACCTGGATCTTTGTGGCTGTGATGTTTGCATCTCCTCAACACTTTTGGGTACAGCATGGTCACATGCAATCCCAGGAGGCGTCACAGGCAAAGGTGCTCCCATGCATCTTCCTGCTCCCCTGTGAGCTGCTGAAGCTCCTCAACTGGAGCACAGTCCCTCAGGTACTACAGCAAGGCTGGCTTGGGGACAGACCTTGCCTTGGCCAGTGGATTAGCTGAGCACCATTTCCGCAGTGCCTTTGGAGTGTCGAGCTCTGTGCACATCTGTGTGCTGAGCATGTAATTACAAGCATATATAATCATATACTGTAATGCAAAGTGATTTAAATGGACTATAAAAAGAGTCCCGCGTAACACCTTCCAGTAAACAAACCTCCTGTCCTCCTTCCTCTAGGAACTGGGTGCTGCAGAGGGCAAAGGCTGGGTGCTGCCTCTAATGGATGCTGTGGGAGGTGGGGTTGTGGAGCAGCCCCTTCCCCCAGCAGGACAAGGTGAACGTGGGGACATGGGTCAGTGCAGAGTCAGGGCTACATCCAGAACTCCAAAAGCACATGATGTGAGCAACACGCGGTTGGTGAGCCCTGCTGAAAATCCCATTTACAGTAACATCTCTTTCCCATTGTCATTGCAAGAAGAACCTCCAGTTCTCATCCACATGGCACAGGGTGTAATAGGAGAAATTCTGCTGACCTGCTCTGTCCCCTCCTACCTTTGCCAGCTGGAAACCCCAGGAAGGTTGCTGTGCAGGGTCTAGATGACTAAAGGATGTGGAGCATAGTGAGATCTGGAAGTGAAAGCACCATTCAGCATCTGGGCTGACAGCCTTTGTGACACTGTTACTGCCCTGGGAATCACTCCTGACTCCTGGCAAGGGAAAAACCCAAGGGTGTTTGGGATTCTCTGGGGTTTTAGCAATGTTTCCTGCTCAGTTGATGTTGTGAGGAAAAAATTTTGGGGTGAAGCAAGCCTTCCCAGCTGCCTGCTCTCCTGGTGTTATGTCCTCTCTTTTTGGGACAGGGACATGCTGGGTCCTGCTGTGAAATTAGCCTGTATCTTAACATATGCCTTCTGCTGCTGGCAGAACGGGAGCATCACTCTCCAGCTCTATGGCTGTCTGTGCACAGAGGACCTCTCCTTGCACAGTAGCAGCACCTCTACTACCACAGCCTGGCCCCGTGGGCTGTGTCTGAGAGCTGCTGAGTGGCACAGACCAATGGGAGCAGGCACCTTTCTCAGCATGTAAACACAGTGCTGCAGCCTGTGCCTTTGGAGTGCACAAGCCTTCATGAGTGGCTTGTGCA
The DNA here is from genome assembly GCF_000700745.2 of Antrostomus carolinensis. Lineage (NCBI taxonomy): Eukaryota > Metazoa > Chordata > Aves > Caprimulgiformes > Caprimulgidae > Antrostomus > Antrostomus carolinensis. The sequence goes on along the minus strand of NW_010326837.1, from coordinate 41,486 downwards.
GGTGGCTGCACCTGAGCAGAGTCTGGCCCAGGAAGGGGAGAGGGTGGTGGGGATGTAGGAAGATACATCTTGGTGCCTTGGTGTGGTTGGCATCTGCAGACTGCAGCGATAGGTGGCAAGGGACTGCCCTAAGGTGGTTCAGGTGGACTCGTCGCACCTTCTGGGATGGTGCTTTTCTTACACTAGTTCCTGCTGGCTGGGCAAAGGGTTAATGAATATTAACTGGCTTCAGCCTCCTCTTGCTCCTCTTTTCTTCCCTTCTTCTCCCTTGATGCTCCAGCTCTGGATGGGAGAGGGACCTCTGAGTAGCTGGACCTTGTGCTCCCACCCCATAAGGCTCGTTAGCTGTGAGCAATTAATTGGTATGCAATGTGCTGATTTCCTTCTTTCACTGGGAGGAAACTGAGTCTGTCTCAATGGTCCTGACCAGGGACTTAGGACGATCAGCTGCCACCTCCAGCCCAACATCACTTTCTCAGAGCTCTTAATCTCCGCCATCTTGGGTACCCTCAGTCACCGGGGCCAGCTCAGTCCTGTCCGTTGTACCCTGGAATCCAGGATTGTCTCAGTTCTGCTCTTGAGCCCTTGTGTCCAGGCATTACCTTATTTGTAGGTTCTTCGTGTCTAACATCTCAGTGGTTCAGTCTTTCTGCTCCTGTCCCCATATGGACAGCACACTTGCCTTTGTCCTGCCTGTCATGTGCCCAGGTTACTACAGCTGCTGTATCTCTTAATCTGACCAGTATCATGCTACCACCCACCTAGATCACTGCTTGAAGGATCATGCTGTCTTGCTGCTTTCCTGTGTCATCCCTCTTTCACATCCCTCCCCTCACCTCCATCCCAGCTCTGCCAGGTACAAGGCACTTGCTTTGACCTTCAAGGCCTTCCATGGACTGTCTCCCTTGCACCTGCCTGTCAGAGAGTCCACTCCCACCAGTGTCATTCAAACACTGGTTTCTTTCAGCAACCTCTTAGGCTTTGGACTTTCTATTGTGCTGTTCTCCATGCTGGGAGGTAAACACCAGAACAACAATCCCGTTACCTCTGCCAAACCCTCCTTTCATGCCCTGCTTTGTCCTGCTGCCAGTGAAAACCTTGAGCATGCCTAAGGCTGAGCTCAACACTTATCAGTACATCAGCACTGTCCTGTGGTTTCTGTGGTCTCCTCATCTGTCCAGATACACGTGTGCTTCACCAAGGAGTGAGACCATGAGCTCTCCAGAGTGTCCACAGCGGTTGCATAGCTCCTAACACAGCAAAGCTCTGCCTTACTGCCCAGAGACATCTCCAGCATCAGAAGGTGCTGTGCCCATCTCCAGTGCAGTCTGCCACAGGGTACTACAGACCAGGAGTGAAGGGGGAGCTGCTCCAGAAACTGTTCTCTTAACCATCATCTATGCAGGAGAGTTGGCTGGTACTTTCTCTCTTACTGCTTTATCTCTGCACTCTTGTTGCAGGAGATTTTTTCGAAGGTTTCCAAATGTTTGGCTGGGTAAAGCCCCGGGTGACATCCTCTGTTATTGGCAATAGTCCTAGTGAAATGGGAGGTTGGACTAGGGACCTCCAGAGCTTCCTCTCAGCTAACAGTTCCCTGCCTCGGTGACCTGCACACTGTGCCATGCACCTTCACCATGACTCACAGCCTGTCTCTTCTGGCTCCACTTGTCTCTCCCTGCAGCCTTGGAGGCCTTTCATCCAGGAGGTTTTAGGCACAGCTGTGGTGAGGAGACTGGGCCAGAGGTTTGGGGTCAACCACACTGAAGGGACAATGGAGCCAACCCTACTGCTGTCCTTGGAGACCTGTGCAACAGGAGGCTGTGCCTGGAGGATGAACAACCTCCTGGGCTGAGTGTGTCTTCTTCGCACCCGCGCAGAGGTCCCCTGCCATCAGCCCCTGCACAGACCAAAAATGGACCTGGCTGCATCTGGGCTGGTGGTGGCTGCTGGATGCACCAAATGTATGCAGAGGGACACCAGGCTGCTTGCCACATCTCTGCTGCTCCATGTTGCTCTTACTGTTGATTTCTTCTGCAAGTATTCAAGCAGCATGTCCTGCTGCCTGACTCGTCTGCCAGTTACTTATTGCCCTATCTGCAAGATTACGCAGTGTCTTCATTATTGGAAAGATCCCAGGACAATGAGAAAAAGTGTTATATGCAGGATCCAACGTCTGAATAAACTGAGAAATACTAGGTCCTCCTGCTCCATCTCCCCCTGGCAGCCTCTGAGCTTTGCTGAGATCTGCCTGAAGAACCCAGGGGCCATCCCCAAGTCACTGGGCTGCCCCTGAGCACTTCATGTCTGGTCCCAGGTCACTCAGTGGGGGTTGGTTCTGCTGTCACCCAAAAAGGTTACAGAACTGTGACTGCAGCCCAGACCAACACAGGCCAGGGTCCAAGCAGTATTTCATCCTGACCAAGTAGCTGGGTTTTCTCTCCCAGACATCCAGCCATGCTCCTCATTCACTGCTCAGTGGTCTTCTGTCAACTGCCACAACAAGAATCTATCGTGTGTCCTGATAAAAGATTCACTGCTCTGTATCTCCTGTTAGCCCAGAGAGCAGCTCAGCTTTTCTCCCTGCATCCCTGCAAGACATGAGTGCCTCTGAGGAACCCAGGGCTGGGATTTTTGTCCTGGCCTCTGGGCAGAGTGGATATCAAGACTGCATGTAGAACCCTACACTTCTCCTGGAAAGCACTCCAGATTTTTTTTTTTTTCCTTTTTTTTTTTTTTTTTTTTTTTTCCAGGAAACTGGTAACAAATGTGAAAAGCTGAGATCTGGCCTGGAAAACTGCGAAATGGTTACTCCTGGTTTTGAGATCATCCACTCACTGTGTGAGGAGCAGCTTGTGCACTTGATCCCCGAGAGCTGTGGCACCAACTCAGACACCTCTGTCAGAAATTCACCTAGAAGCACTTTTCCACTATCGTCCAATCTTTTAATCTTCTCAAGAAGACCATGGTATTCTGACAAAATCTGTTTCCATAAAACCATGTAATTGGTCTTAATTATATTGTTCTATTTTAATTCCTCACTAACAGAATTGCTCCTTCATCTGGCATCAAAGGCAGACAGATGAACCTGCAAGTGCATCCGAGTCATTTTTCCTTCTCTTTCTAAACATTTGGCCCAGCGTTAACTTCACCTGCTCTTTGGAAACTCCCCAGGGCTGCAGGAGTCAGTGGCAGTTAACAGCAGCAGGCTGCAGTGCTACTTGCCCAACTTTTTAAAAATTAAAAAGAAAAGAGAGTAAAATTAAAATATTTGTTATTTGTGACTCTGGAGCTCAAACAAAATAGGGGACTGTGGTGGTTTCACTCCTTTGGCTGCAGCCAAACACAGTCGGTCTATCACTCTTCCCCCCCCGCCCAGGGAGAAGGGAGAGAATTGGAAGGGTAAAAGTAAGAAAACTCACGGGTTGAGATAAAAACAATTTACTAATTGAAATATAATAATAATGATAACAACAGTAATAACAGAATATGCAAATGAGTGATACCCAGGGCAGTTGCTCAGCACCCGCCGACCGATGACCAGACTGTCCCAGCCAGCGATCCACCCAAACCCAAACCGCAATCCCGGGAGAGCCAGAGCCCCAGTGATCCCTGAGAGAATCCCCAGCTTTCCAGTCAGCCCTGGGGAATGTCCTGCCCATGCTGGGACAGGAGATGGAATATCTCATTGGCAGAGCCAAATGCCAATTTGGGGTTTGCTAATTACTGCGCTTCCCCCTCCCAGTCCCTTCCCCTGTGAACCAGCCAAACACAGTGACCTTGGGCTCCAGCAGCAACTAAAACATCAGCACCTGATCAACATTCTTCTCATAACAAATCCCCACTGAAACCAAAACAGCTATTCTAGCTGCTAAGAGGAAAATTAATTATATCCCCGCAAAAGCAGGACAGAGACACCATCTTTTCTACCTGTCAGTCTGGGATCTTAGAGCCAACCTGTGCTGTCTTCTTCTCGTGCATCGTTTTGTGCGTCCATTTTCTCTTACACAACATCCTTATCTTCAGATGATGAGAATACAGCCCACTTGTCTTTGACCGCACAGATCAGATTGCACCCAGAGCATGGCAAAGAGTGATGCTGCTGATGGAGAAGGAGGAAGAAGCCAGACTATTCCCCCTGAGATATGTGAGCCCTGCAGAGCCATGCCACAGAGCACAGCAGGCAGCTGAGAAGAGGACGGGTGCAGGTCTGTGAGGCAGGAATGGGCCAGGTTTGCTCTCTCCCTGGCTTGTAATTTGTCGCTGTGTGGTTTGGTGTTCTCAAGCAGATGCCTGCACCTGAAATGTATGAGTAAGTGCAGCTTCAATTATAACCTTGGTTATAAACTGCTGAATCACTGTCCTGTGGAGCTGGAGTTTTTTTTCCCTGACCTCAGTCCAGATAGGATCTTTTTTTTTTTTCCTTTTTTTTTCTTTTTTTTTTTTCCCCAAATGGGAAATTGGTGGGAAATCTCATCAGCCATGACTGAGCTATGCAAAAGGATGGGTATGAGTGAGGACAAGGGGGAGCAGCATGGGTTGGAAATGGCAGATGCACAGGGAGTGACAGGTCTGGATGCTGGTGTCCAGCAGTACTGGGTCTTCCACCCTCCTGTTGTAAGAGACCTGGCTGGAAAATAACAGGAAATGGACTTTGCTTGTGGACATCATGACCTTTGCAAGGCCTGAGGTGGATGGGACACAACCCACTTCCAGCACTCAGGCTGGAGAGCTGTGCCAAGAGCTGGAGGGATGCCTGTGTGCATCAGGCAGTGAGTAACTCCCCAGTGGACTTTGCAAAGTAGCTCTTCCCTGTAATGTCGCCTTGTGCATCACCATTTCGGAGGGATATAGAGAGGGTTAGCTCTGATTGGGGTACTTTTGTGGGACTGACCACTGCAGGGGTCCCTATCCAAGCTAAAATCACCCCACCTGTGACTGTAACTGCTGTCTCCAGGTCAGGACAGCTCTGGGATCACATAACGGATGCTGGTTTGGCTTCTGAGCTGGTGGGTGTGCAGCAGAGTACAGAGTCTGTCCCGGCTGTTAGAAAAGTTGGGGGCACCAGCAACAGTGTGAACATGAGCTGCCCTGGCAGGGATGGCTGATGGACACAGGGTCTGCTTGGAGTTTGTTTCCTGTGTTGCCATGACACAAACATTTTCTGTCTGTTATTGTCACTGGCAATTATCATAATTGCTTGTTGCAAAGCCCACATTCCAGGGCAGAGCTGCTGAGCTGACCCAAACCTCAGCTGCACTCTGCTTGGGTTTGCAGTCCCCAGCCTGGTGGGTGAGATGGGGCCCTGGGCTTGGGGAATGTCAGAAAGCTGCATGCTTGGAGAGAGCGAGGGAAAAGTTAATTTGCAGTTAGGAAGCTTGTTTTAGCCCTTGAGCTGGCCTGGCATTGGTGGGACCCGGAGCCCCAGGCTACTGCAGCCTCATGCCATGTGCATGATCCCCTCCATCAGCCCTGCTCCAGATTCAGCCCCAGGGTCTCCCTCCTACACCCAGGACTGTCCTGTCCCCTCCACTGTCCCACTGGTGAGGCAGGTGGATGGTGCAAAGTCTGCTGGAATGAATAGTGCTGGAAGACCTGTCGAGGAGAGGAGACTGGTCCAGCTCACCTAGCTGTTAGCACTGGAGGAAGCAGGATGGGAGACAGGTACAAGCGGTTCCCGTGGCCACTGTGACCCAGGGGGGGCTGGGGTGCTGGATGCCCTCCCCTTGACTATGTGTCCATGCTATGGCAAGGGGGAGAGCAGGCACCAGACCTTCCCCTAACACAGGCACCAAATCCAGTGCTTGTCCCATGACTGTCCCTGTGGTTACTGCCTCTCACTGCAAACTCACTTGCAGTTCAATGGTGAGTTATCAAACCAGAGTGAAAGAGTCGATGGTGAGGATGCCTGTGTGCCCTTGGCCTAATTTTGCAGAGGGAGACTAATATGCTGCGTGCACGGCTTGGCTGGCAGCAAGAGTATGACCTGCCTGGATTTCTGTATGTGAGAAGCAGCTGGAAACACTGCCCTGGGCTTTCTGCGTGGATCCTGACCTTCTTGTCAAGCTTGCTCGATGCTCTGTCTGACACTGGGAGAACCATGCTGTGCTGGCCCCACCGTCCCTGACAAAACCTGCCTAGTTTGTCACAGAAGCCCCATGGGATGGCTGGTGTGAGCGATCAGGATGTGTGACAGCAGAGGACAGGAGAGATTTTTCCAGGTAGGGTCTGGTGTTGCTGCTCTCCATCAGCAGAGCACAGCTGATCCCATGCGCATTAGGAACGCTTGCTGATCCTGACTTGTCCCTGTAGAGGCTTTACTGAACATAGGATGGAGCACAAGGGAAGGTCAAGGCAAGCCACATCTCTGGTAAACCCATCAGGGCTCTTATGAGGTTGTTCCTAATCTGTGGCTGTGAAAATCCAACCTATGAAGGATGCATAAAGCTGTAACACTTGGGTTGTCATACAAAACAGCTGCAGAGAAAAGCTAGAAAGTCCCTCTGCCTGGTGGCTGGGTGGGTGGTGTTGAGGGGCCATCTCTTTGGCACACCAGCCCCAAACATTGGGTGAGAGTTGCCTTTGGATGCTTTGAAACCCTTCTTAATGAACATGTTACTCGACCTGTCCCTGGCAGAAGAAATTGTTCTGTCCTGAACAAGGACCCTGGTGCAGGCAGAGCTGCTGGGTGTGCCAGCAGGCACTATGGACCAGCTCATGAGGGGAAGCCTTGTGGAGTCCCACCTTAGGAGAGATGAAAGAAGAAGGTCCCAGTTGTGGTGGGATGAGGGTGGAGTGTGGGATATCACCTCTCCTCTTGTCCCTCACATCCCCATGGCACATGTGGAAGCTGAGGACATCATATGAGAGTCTTCAATGTTTCATGGTTTCCTCACACTCCGTCTCCATTCTGTAGACTGTTTCAGCTTTCCTGTGTTAGTCTCCACAGAGAGATCCTGGGTTGTAAGCCCAGACCTTGCCTTCACAGCAGTGCTCCTGGACTCCGTGGTGGACCCCAAGGCCACCACACCAACCAGAGATGGTGCATTTCTGTGGAGCTGAGCTGTCTGCCTTGTGCAACTCCATTTATCCAGCCTATCCCTTCCTTGACTCATAGAGATACTGGGAGCTTGGCTTTTCTTCTGTCATTGAAATAGCTTTGGCCCCTGCTTGCCCCCTCCTCTCAACTCTCCTCCAGCTCCACATTACCATAACCCTTTGTGGAGAGCCACACTTCTGTTTGTCTGGGTGAGCAGCTGAGGCACGAGAAATGTTCCAGTGCCATTCAAGGGCTTAGTCTGGGAGGCATTGTACCCATGAAAGGGATGGTTAGAGCATTTACATAAAAATGTGCTTGATACAGATAATATGAGTGCTTGTGGGGGTGTGCATGAGGGGCAGGGCTGGGAGAAGCCTCCGAGTCTTTCCTTGTCAGCCTCATTAATCAGTAACAAGAGAAGGTGTGTGGTGCGATAGCGGCATCTGAATTCCCAGCTCGGCTGGTGCTTGCCTACAGCCTCATGGCTGTTCACTTGGGGTGGTACAAGTCACTCTTTCACCTGGGATGAAGAGTGAGCTGATCTGGGTGGTGAGGGGTTGTCTTCAGAGAAGATGCTCAGGTCTGTCCCTGTCCCTCCAAGTTCTGTTCTGATCCTGTCTCTGCGTCTTCAAGCGGCTGCTGGATTGGGAGATGTCCTCTGATAGGATGTCTGTGTCTTTTCCAGGGTGCCATATCTGACAGGAGACAGCTCTGGGACCTCGCAAGTTCCCCACAGCCCTTCCTCTGTGTCCCACCACCCCATGGCATGCTGGGCTCACCCTGTCCCTTGCCTGACCATGTGGCACCTGAAGCAGCTGGCTTTGTCCTCTTGCTTCTCAGCCTTTCCTGAGGAACCTGCCATGGAACATATTTCATCTCCAGTACCTCAGTCATCTGGGTTGGATTTAAGTAGCAAACTGAATTTTGGCCATGCTTCATTCCAGCCATGCTCCTAAATTCACCCTGGGGTTGGAGATGACCCCATCGGGAATCTTGATCACAGGAGGGAGACTGTGGGAACTAGACAGGAAAAAACACAGCTTGGCTTTGGCTCTGTGCTGCCCATTTTATTGCACTACCATGTGTGGGGTGTCCCGAGACCAAGTGCCCTAACACCCAAAAACTGTCCTCGAAGCTTGTGACTCAAAGCTTACAACCAAAAGGAAGGGTCAGGGCTGGCAACGTACACACACCTTCATCTTTCAGCTGAAATCACTGAACTGAATTGAAATCCTTAGGCATTTGAGCAGACACGTTTCTATGTGTAAAATATGACCTAATGGAAAACCAAGACTTTGTACAGAAACTGTGTCCCTAAGGACAGTTTTTCATGAGAATTGTGATGGGTCCTGAGTGACTCTTAGACTGCAGCGTTATTAAGCATTGTGGTGGTACCCAGAGGCTATGATGTTAATAAGCACCTAATTTTAGCACTAATTTAGCTTCTGTTATAATTACTAGGTCATGGTGCTAGGTGCTGCACAGAGGCATCTGAAAAGACAGCATTAGTCCCACAGGGCATGTGCTCAGGACAGGATGGTCACAGCAATTCCTGCAGCAGGTCCATACGTGGGTTGAGAGGGACAAGTCAAGTTGTGTCTGAGACAGTGGAGGTCTGGGCATGGCAACAGGATCCAAACCTGGGACAGTCTCCTCCATACTACCTGTAGGGAACAGCCCTGAGAGAAGATGGCCTAGAAATGCTCTGTGCAGTGTGGATGGGTGAGGAACCAGGATCAAAGAGCAAAGCTGGTTGGTATCCAGAGCTCGCAGCCTGCACTGTGACAGCCCATGGTGGTGCTGAGCTCCTCTGATCTCCCTTGCATTTTCCCCCGCAAGTTTTTGCTGGGATGGGTGAGCACCAGTGAGTTTGCAGACATCCTCTGGGGAAAAGAAAGTCTTCACAAGTGGTGAAACCAGTAGGTATAAAGGTATATGAAAGGTATAGAACACATAACTCACTCCAGGTCACCTATAAAAGATCTGGAACAACATTCAGGGAACTCTCCTACAAGACAGTAATAACGTTTTTCTTCCCAGGGCTTGAAAAGGCTTTCTTCCCAGCTGAATTAAAGATGTCAAATCTCAGATCCAGATTTAAATACTCTTTTTGCATACCATGAAAGTTCAGAGGATATTAACCATGTTTTGTGTACCTGTCTGGTTCATTCTGGGCTGGAACAGGATGGCTTCATCGGGGTAAGTCTTTCTGTATGCTGAGTCTTTGCCTTGTTACCCCTAGGGAAGGACTGAATCCAGGTAAATCTTGCAAATGCTGCTCATCCTGGATACTCATTGAGGAATCCAACCCCAAGTACACTTTGGTGGGGTTTTAGGACAGATCCTATCAGACAAGGCTGCTTCAACCATAAGAAAACACATGTGAGTTCACCTCAGTGCACAAATTGGAAGGTGTCATCTAGGAAAAATGTAGTTGTAAAATGGAAAAGAATGCAGAATGCAGTAATTTGGTAATGGTAGCTCATTTCAGCAAGATTTACATGGTAAATATCTAATATGGATGTACATATATTATTCTGGTGCAAAAAATTCTGGTTCTTATTTAGCTACGAAGGTTTAAATGAAATGAATCATGGTCAAATGAAACTTTCTACCTCACTGAAATGAGAAAGGAAAAATGAAATGATTCGTTTTGTCTTTTTTTTCCACAGAAAATATGATCTAAATTGACACATTCCAACAACAATTTTCTATTTTGGCCCAACTGTATTTCCAGTGGAAACTTATTGAGATGAGCAGGTCTCGATATGAAGACAGGAACTCACTGCTGACCACCTTCTGGCATGGCCTCAATTTGCTTTGAAAGTGGCTTCAGTTCAGGTGGCACTTAGTGAAACCCATCACTGCCACTCTCGCACCCTTTCCTCATTCCTTTAAGTTCTCTGGCATTTGTTGGTTTTCTCCTCATTATTTCTGGTTTTCCCCAAACACTTTCCCTTCCTGGGTGTGCTTGAAGATTTTGTCTGAGATGGACAAACGGATGGAGTGATTCCCCTCCCAGCTTCAAATGCGTTGAGCTACAGCTCTGTAGCTGTAGCCCTGACCCCTTATCCAGAGCAGGATGATGGTGAAGGATAATGGGTCCCATTAGCTGGTTTTGCCCGTGCTGGTTGGAGGAGATGTTCTCCTAGACTATCGTCATGTTACAGCAGTTTTTAGATCCTCCAGTGTTCTGTCTGACTGGCCAGTAAAGAGAGGCAAAAGCATGCATGGTCCCATCTTACCTGGGAAAAAGATTGAACACTGGAGAAGAAAAGCAAACAGAAACAGGCAAGTTGTGGAGCTGTTGCTTTGCTCCTTTTGGGGACCTGATGCCTCTCTCCATGCATTGCATGTTCATCTCCCCTCCCTAGGGCTCTTTGTCTTGGTTCCAGACTCAGACTGTGCCCCTCATCTGGCCCCAGAGCCAAGTTGTCTTTGGCTGCTGCTTTTTCCAGGCTGCTGAGGGACTGAGTGATAGTGCAGCAGGAAATGAGGAGCACCAGCTTGTGTGGCATGAGACATGGCTTGGAGATGTTCCAAGGCTCATTGGGGTGGGTCTGATGCTGCAGTGGCACTGAAATCATGTCCTTCTCTGGTCCTGGCTCCTTCCAAAGGGCCTCTGGAGCGTTGCAGACCTGGGACAACTGATGCAACATCTGGAAGCATATGAGATACAGCTGTTGCCCTTTATCCAGCTCTGAGCAAGAGCAGAAATACCTCCTGGGGTAAGAGGAGGGGTAGGTCCTGGTTTGTGTTTGAAGCTCACAAATGCAGTAACTATTGTCTTTGCTGTGTGGGTTTTGTAGCTGAAGAATGAAGGAAAGTGCCAGTGAAATGAGGCTCAAATCCCCTGACCTTGGCTCTCTGGCTTCCTAGATGTGTGGGTGAAAGATGGCTGTCCCTTGCCTTCTGGCAGTGCAAGTCCAGAGAAGAAAATCTTTTTCAACCAACTTCATGCTGCAAGTTAAACTTTGACACTGAACTTTAAAGAGATGAAAATCACATTTTTTTAGCAAATAAACTATTTGCCAAATTACCATTTAATTGCCTGATCCCATCCCTGCAGAGTGTGGCAAGGGAGCACATCTGTGCAGCTTGCACTGAGTCCAACCCTGCAGAGCAGAGCTGAGGGTAGACAACCCCGAGGGTTTAGAGACTCCAAACACAGGACAACCATCCCACTACCAAAGCCTCCCTTCTACCTGGGAATTAGCCTTCCAGTCAGCAATCACAAGAATCCATGTAGGAAGGTCTAACTAAACCCCAATCCCAACAGTCCTCCTGTGGAAGCTCCCAGATACCATATTGGCTCCTGGAGCCCCACATTGATGGGTTTTACAACCTTACCTTCAGGAGAACATCTCAAGATCCTTGTGTGGACTGTGTGGGTTCAGCACACCCTGCCCAAAGCTGCCCAAGGTCCTAAAGCTGGGTGTCTGCTTTAACCCAAGGCTTCCCCCCTGCCTAAAACCTTTAGGATCAAGAAATTAGTCTCAGTGTGCTTATAGACCCCAAGAAAGATCAGTTCCCTTGTGAGCTTTGATCACACACAGTCCTGGACATTACAAGAATTTTTGGATGGGAATTTCTCACATCCTTCCATTTCAGCAGGTTTTAGCAGGAGCTGATTTTTTGCTAATGGAGAAGGAAATAAGCACCTGGGGAGTCACCTCTGTCCCGGTGTATGACACCTGTTTACCTCCTGCATAGAGCACCCTGGCCCATCAGAGACCTGACCACCTATCTTCTGCATCAGTAGCAGCTAATAATGGCAGAAGGGCTGTGCTATCTTTGACCATGTCTTACTGCATGATGGTTGCACTGTTTTGATGACATCCCAGCTGAAGGAGAGCTTGCCTGGCAGAGGGCTGCTGTGTTGCAGGGCACCACAGCACTGAGAAGGGACTTCAGCCCATAGTCCATGGTGAAAGTCTGTGTGCACATCATGCCAGAACCTTGCTGTGGTGTTTGTAGGATCCTGGCTTGTCCTCTGCACTACAGTGTTTCTACCCAGCAAGTTGGGCAACAGCTGGCAGCAGCGAAGGGATTTCACAATCTTCACTTGCACAAGTCCATGCTGCTTTGGGGGAGTGTTTGTCTGTGAACAGTGCGGGACAAATTGAAGTTGCATAACCCCATCCTGTGCTACTTTGGACTTTTTCATTAGATTTTTTTTTTTTTTCCTTTTTCTTATCAGTTTTCCCCTTTCCTTTTCTCAGTGTTTTTTCTTCTTAAGCAATCCTGGCACAGCCTGGTTGCATTGGCTCCATCATACCCCAGCCTCACACCTGAGTGTGCACCCCTCCAAATCTGCCCCCCCTCATCCCCCAAGACTTTCCGTGCCTGTTGGTCATCACTTTCACCTGAAGAGTTTTTTGGAGTGTTCCTATTTTGCCATGACTTTGGCACAGAGGTCTGCAAGGGGAAATCTTCCACTGATGGCCATGGAACAGTTGGCTCCGTGCCATGAGAGCTGAACCTGCGAAGGGGCCTAAAAAACCATCTGCGCTGTGGTTGCTGCAAACTGCGAGACAACTTGGGAAGATTTCCTGGGAAAGCCTTGATTGCAAACACAGCATTGCACTTGGAGCTTTCTGGCTTGGTTTTGTTATTTTCACTACCTAATGTGGGTCACACTGGAAGGCTGGGGTGGAATTGGGAGAATCATTGTCTCACCACACCTCTTCCATAACCTGAGTCACAGCAAGAGAAACAGCAAGTGCTTTTGTTGGTAAAATGGCAGCTGATTTTTGTGCATTAGTAGCCCAGCTGAGGGAGGAGGGGTTGGGGCAGAGGACAAATGAACAGGAAAAGGTATTAAAACCCCAATGCTGTTTATCACAGAGTTCTATGTTTTCTGTTGGTGCGGAGGTCAAGGTATTTACCACACAGCTATTGTTCCCGGAGATTCCTGCGGGACAGGAGCACATCTGTATTCATACATGGGGACAGTCACATGCGCCTTCTCTGTCTGAAAAGGTTCCTCGTCACAGTATTTAAATACCGGTTGCACTACCGCTGTTAGATCTGGCCGAATAATCCACAATGAATAATGTATCCAACGAATCCGTATCTGTTAATTGTGGAATATTCACGAGCAGATGGCACTTTGAGGCAGGTTTTTACACATTTCTTTTTTCTCCGCTCCGCGGACGGAGGTTTGCTCCAAGTAGGTGATATTTGAAATTCAAGCTGTGTTTCTGAGTTGCGATTGGTCAGTTATGACACGGTGGTGTCCCTCTTCCCGCATTGGCTGAGTGTACAAAGTACTTTGGATACAAATACTCGCATGTGCAAATTTGAAATTCCGTTTCCATGGTTACTCATGCATGCAGCTTTGAACTTCACTTTCCTCCAACATTTGTGCTAGTAAAACTCATTGAGTTGCAGGTTTGTGGAAAGTGAATACAAAAGATGCATGAAGCTATATTTGCATGCTCTGGTGTAGATGATTCCTCCTCTAAAACTCAGCCTGGATATTCACTGGGCTTTTCTGACACCTTTTCTGGTGCCTGCTTTCATGTGTTTCAGCCTACAGGAGTTTTCATTCCCAATATTATCAGCCTTTGTGACTCCAGTTTTAGCATCACAAATACACGTAGAGCTGGGTGATATCTCTATCTGCAGGTAGACGCAAACATCTCGTAATCAGTTCTGTATTGGGCAAAGCAAGGTGTTTATTTTTCTTGCAATTCAAACCTCAATTGGTTTTGCAAAATCAGGTTTCTCTCCTTCTAGTTAATCCTGTGTCACTCAGAAATAACAAGGCATTAGGAAATGTTCATCTTTGTTTTGCAGCAGTGATTGAGGGAGAGGAGAGAAAGGGAATTAGCAGGAGTTTTAAAGTCAGAGTAGTTGGAAAGAGCTGAGCTGATGGGAAAGCAAGTTGTTTTGGTTTTGAAAAGAGCAAACAAGACGTCAAAGTCATAGTCAGAGCGCAAAGCCCTACTGTATGTGAGTCATGAGGGTGTGTATCTGTCCCTTTTGAGATTCTAACACATACCTTTAACTGCTGATAAAAGAATACCTGGTGTGCATTATTTTCCCAGATGCATTCCCTTAATGTGGAAAGTACTGCCTTTCCAAAAATCCCCCCCCCACACACACTCTGGGACAGTTTAATAAAAGTTATTTTTGTTTCTCTGGCCATCACGTGTCTTGTGCAATATTTCTGTAGCCTCTGGAAAAACATATGCGAGAGAGAGCAAAGGTTAACCATGATTTATGTCTTGGTTTGTAATTGTGCTGTGGGAGCAGCATGGTGGGGAGCATGCCTGGCTGGCTGGGGGTGCCTGTTGTCCACAGTGCTTCCAGCACGCATCCCAGGACACAAAAAAAGCAGGAGAAAGCAGCACCCTTTTCACTGGCAACCAATAACCAGTGCTTCATTAGCATGGTCTGGCTGTATTTCAGATGAACAGTAAATGAAAGGCATCGGTTGCAGGGTCAGGCTGTGGCTGAGCTCTGCCGCTGAGCCCTCCGTCCCCCCAGCGCTCGTCTATCGGCAGCTCCGTTATTTGGCTTCGCGGTGTTGCTGCCATTAGCCCTCCCACAGCAACAAGTTGCCGAGTCAGAGGGTTAGTGGGGACAGGGAGAGCACAACGTGCACCAGGTCTCAGCTGTGGAAGAGATCAAAGCTCTCCCCTCCCGTGCTGTGGGACTGGGAAGGCAGCGGATGTTCAAATATTCGCACCTGGGAATATTCTCATCACGCTCCATGTTCAGTGACTGACCTTTTTAACTATTCAGAGTGCAAAACCAAATGGCTTTAAAGTGCTATCTGCTCTGAAATGGGTGACAAAGCATAACAATGACCCCTTCTTATTCAGCAGATGTGGTCTCTAGTCACTTTGTGCTCAGCTGTGTGTATTCAGGCTCAGAGCTGTTGACTTTAGCCAGAAAATGACTTGCTGTTGCCCCGCAGAGCTTGCCAAGCTGCCCCTTGGACTGGATGATGTTCCTCCATGTGCTGCAGCACCATAACTGCTCTCCCATCTGTCCTAAGGCAGGGAGGAGGGTGCCCCTGGCAGAGGGATTTGTTCTGAAGGGTGTTGGGATGCTTGGAGGGATGGAGGAGGGCATTGCAAAGCCAAGGATCTGGTGGTTTGATACCTGTGAGCTGAGCACATCTGTTGTGGAGCAGTGAGTGATGTCCTACAAATGTGGTGCCCTCCTGCTTGAGGAGGGGTTGATGTAACAGTGGAACCGGAGGGTTTTGGTAATAGTTGCTGACAAAATTGTCAGCAGTTGCCTTGTGGGTTGTAAATCGCTTTAAACTCCTGGTTGCACAACCTAGGTTTCTCAAGACTTTCCCCAAACTGCCTCTCTGGCACAAGGGACAAGTCTGAGAA
>NW_010326837.1:25842-26052 GCF_000700745.2 Antrostomus carolinensis | reverse complement strand
CAGCAGGAGAGGAAATTCCCCCCAAGAGCACAGAGAGGTTCAGAGGGAGGAGGGGGCTGAGCTCTGCCACTTGCACTGCTGCTGTGTTTGTCGCTGGCAGATGGTGGAGTGGCTCTGCCCTTTGGCCAGGATGGCAGGAGAAGTGAGTTTCTGCTCTGGGATGTAGCAGGGGCAGAGCAGGAGATGGGAGCGGAGTTTGGAGTGAATCCC
>NW_010326837.1:16522-25810 GCF_000700745.2 Antrostomus carolinensis | reverse complement strand
TGGCATCACCTGGTGCAGGGGGACAATGTGCTCTTCCCATTTCTCTGCCCCATCTTCTCCTGGAGCATCCCTGCCAACGCCGCCTGCCCAAAGGATTGGGGAGCTTCTGGGCCTCTCGCTCCCTCCTCTTCCTCCGTCCCGGGGGCTCAAAGCACCAGCCTTGAAGCACTGCCTTTGTTTGCAGAAGGCCCTGGCAGCCCTCTCTCTTTCTTCATGGGGGCTGTGGGAGGAGGGGCTGCTGCCGGAGCAGATGTTGTTTGAGGGCCTCCTCACTGGCAGGCTGGGGGGGTCCCCTTTCACCGCTAGGCTGGGGGAGGGCTCGCTTGCCTCTCACATGGTCAGTTCCCAGCTGAGTGCCTCTATGGGATTATGCTGCTATTCATCTAATTGAAATTGTATTTGGAGCAAAGAGACAGTATCTCTTTCCTGGAGGATCTATTATGCATAAAGTGCGCACAAAGGCATCCTCCTGACAGAGGGGAGGGGGTGTCTGGGCAGCCCTGGCCCTGCTGGAACTTCAGCTCTGCTGAAAACAGCCCTGCAGCTCAGCACAGCCCGGCCTTTAACCCCTCTCTCCCCAAAAGGGCTCTTCAGTGGCTTCTTTTTCTCCCCTTCCACTGTCCTGCTCCACTTACTGGCTTTTTCTTTTTTTTCTCCAGCAGGCATCTCCCACCTCACTGGGATAGTGAGTTCCCAGCCCTTGTCCCCCATGACACCAAAAGGAGCAGGCACAATGCCTGGGGACTGAGAAAACCTGCAATATCATCCTGGGCTGCTTGTCTGGGGTTAGAGCTAGTCACTGGATCCACCCTGCAGAGACTCTCCTCCTGCACGTGCAACCGGGTGGTCACATTTACAGCCATACCTCCCTCACGAGATGTAAACCCACCTGGGCACAGGGAACCTCTAAATCAATGCAACTATCTAAGAGATAGTGGAGAATGAGGAGGGTAGCATAAAAAAATCACACCCCACCCATGATGGCTTTATGGCTGAAATCACCTTGCACACACCCTCCTGGAAGGGCTGCCAGAGTTCATCCACTATCAGCTCATGCCAGCAGATAAGAATGAGATCTGTTTCTCTGAGATCTGTGGGAGCAGGAGAACTTCTAAGTGGAAAAGGAAAGTCTTTTTTTAAAAAAAGGAAAAAAGACAGATCAAGATGATTTCCCTTGTAAAGAGCTGTGTGAGCATCTGTCATTGGGCAAAGAGCAAAGCTCTTTGGTAGGGAAGGAGAGCTGTACCTGTGAGACCCTTCACAAGGGCTGTGGTGGGGGGAGAAGCCATGGTGGGATCTTCCTGGGTAGGACAGCCCCTTCAGAGACTGCAAGTGGTGGGAATGGAGCAGGGGATGGTCCCTTGACCGCACAAGACTTAGGAGTTTTAGGAGTCCCTGCTGACTGAGTTCATTTGCAAGCATAATCCCTCTGAGAACTGCTCATGAATGCTGCCAGAGGCTCTGCTTGCAGCCCGTCTGCTCAGGGCTTGTCCTGTCAGCTGCAGATTTGCAACCTGGGCTGGCTTGCTGGGCCAGCTCTGGAAGCTCAGTCTCAGTCTGTAGGTGTGGGAGCTACTCGGGCACTCGGTGGCTTTGTGAGCAGCAGCTGTTGATGGCAGGGAGATCCTGAAGTCACAGAGATGGTCCCTGTGGTGGCCCAGATGAGGACAATACTGGCCAGGCCAGCAGAGATGGCTGGCTCTGCTACAAGAGCACGGTACCAGGTCAGGTTCAAAGGAGCACTTGGCTTAAATATCCCCTTTGCTAGTTTGGGGACACCAGCCCTGGCCACCCACCAACTTCCTCTGGGCTTGGGAGTCCTGTGTCTCTACTCACAAGGAGAAAAGAAGATCAAAGCTCCCCTGACACATGTGTTAGGCCCTGGGCACTGGGGAGGGAGGGTGCCTGCTCTGCAACTCTCTGCTCTTCTGCTTGGGGCATCCTGAATTGTGCCACTGATGGTTGTTGCTCTTCTGCCCTGAAAAAGCTGGAAAGGGAGGGATGTGCTGTCCCTCCATGAGCCTCATACTCCTGGTGCATCCTGTGAGACAGCTCCTTCCTCACAGCCCCTTCCCGTCTCTCCTCCGGTGAACACCCTTCCTCTGCTAATGTTCCTACCCATCCTCTTCTGGCACCTTGTCACAGGAGAGCTGATAAAACTGCTTGGCTTCATCAGCCACTGCATTCCTTCTCATGCTGGTCTAGGGTATTTGGGACAGGCTGCAGGCTCCTGTGTGTGCAGTCCCCAACATATTCTCCTTTCACCTCCCAGCCTGGAATACCCTGGCTTCTTGTGGGATCTGGGGCTCCTCGTTGGGTCCAGGCCAAGAAGGAGGACTAAAGTGCACAGGAGCTGGCACTGTCCGAGCAGTGTGTCTGAGTGCTGCTGAAGGATGAGCTATGACTGATCTTGCTCTGCTGGACTGCCTTTTCCAGTAGGGTCCATGGGACTTTCTTTATATTCTTCTGTGGTGCACTGGAAATTTTGTTGGTCTCTCCCAACCTGTTCTTGTCACTCTCTCCTCTCTTTGCAGCTTCATCTTTTGTTGGTCATTTTTGGAAGTGCTTCCTCATGTGGCTGAGTGGTTGCCTGAAGCTATATAGCTGCACCATGACAAATAGCTTGATGCTCCTTGATCTGCCTGGGTCTTCTGCTTTTGGCCTTGTATGTAAAAACCCTTAGGAGCTTGTCTGGGAGAGGCTGGAATGATCCCAAACATGGATATCAGGTGGGAGAGGAGATGGCACACTGAAGAGACCCCTGCTAATCAATGGACTGGACTGTATATGAGCTTGCACAGCCTTTCCTGGCTGTAGGATTTGTGCCAAATCTAATTTGTTTTAGACAAACCAGATCTTTTCTGTCCATGCATGAACACAACTAAACATGAAGGAGATCCAGTTTAAAATCTGCAGGGACCCAACACAATATAACAAAGCAAATGTGGGACTTCTTCAGGAATCTACTGAACTGGTGAAAGGAGGGATTTCAAAGCAGGTACCATGGGAAACAAGATGGTTGAGTGCTATACTCTCTTGATGTGCCCTCCCATCACTCTGCAGAGAGAATGAATGGCTAAATTCAACTTTTACTGATGGTACTGAAGCTTTCCAAGGAGCTGGTAAGAGGGAAGGATGTTGTGATTGCTCATGTGCTAAGCAGCGCTATGAGAAATGCAAACCCACTCTGCTTTTAGGGGTTGTTGTAGTGTGGTGTCAGCAATTTGGAATTCAGCTCAAACTGTGGAGATTTGTAAGTGAAACTTAAAGCTGGAGATGTCTGGATGTGAAAGCAGCAGGAGAAACAGTGAGAAGAAGGGTTAAAAGAATGGCATGTGCTGATCTGTTAGATCAGCAGGTCATCAAGAGCAGGGCAGTAAGGCATGCAACTTCTCAAGTCATCTGGAGCAGTAAAGCAAAGGACAGCCTAAAACAAAGGAGAGATTACACCCAGAAAGGAGCCCAACCAGCCTGAGTAAATCAGGATCATTCCTAATGACTCACAGAGGCAGGACAGGATGAAGAGGCAGAAAACTACAATCATTGTCTGTTCCTAAAGCGCAAGAGGCATGCACAAGACCGGAGCATAGCCACCCATCCAAGGAGAGTCCAGGAACTGTGCTGAGGCTTTGAGAGCTGCTGTACCTTATTTCCCATGTCACCACAAGTGGTCTTGACCTGGCTACTTGGGCACAGGCATCTTGGTGCTTGTATGGGAGCATGAAAGAATGAGCAAGTGAAACCTGGGAGAGACTGAGTGTGAGTTGAATCACCTTCATCAAAGATGAAAACTGCCTTCCCCTCCTAGATGATCTTGCGTTGGACCTTGTGCTGCAACTGTAATTTTTACATTCCCTGGTGACCTCCATGGCCATTTCTAATTATGGTTGTTTGCTTTTTTTTTGTTTCTATAGATGAAAACATTAGCAGGTGACAACTCCTGTCGTGTGGATGCTGACTTCTAGTAGCCAGACAGGGTTTGGGTACCTACCTCAGGTGCAAGTAGGGTGCACCAGGGATTAGTAGAGGTACACATAAAGCCAAATGGCTTTGCAAACTGCTTAAACCTATGCACACAGGCACACAGCAGTCTGGCCTTTAACCAGGCCTTCCAGTGTCAGCTCTGTCTGCCCAGTGCTGGACTGGATCTGTGCAGCCACAAATTGTAGCCACGTCTTCTAGCAGCTCAAGGGAGCATAAGTTACAAAGGCTTTTGGCAGTGATGGCGTTTTCCCACGAGTGCCCAGGTCAGAGGCATTAACCAAGACCCTGCGGGAGTATAGATTAAACGGTTTGTGGCCAGTTTCAGCTGGTCATGGCTTCTGGTAATAAAACTGTGTGTGCATATGTGAGACAGAACCCAGTACATGTGCTGACTCTCTTCTGCCAGCACATGGCTGGTGTTAGGCCCTTGTCTGTGGACTGTTGTGTGCTATGGGGATGCTTCACCAAGCCAATCCACCTGCAGCATCAGTCTGCTCTCACTGTTAGGGTGCTATAGGCTGGGGGCTTGCAGAGAACCCTCTTGCTTCACGCCTTTGATTTCTCCCCACCACCAAGCTCTCAGCCTGCTGGGTTGACTAGCTGCATCTCCTTGCTATCCAGGGCATCTCCTTGCCCTCTTTAGTCTGAGAGGCAACCTTCATCCACGTGTGATCTCTCTGCATCTTTTGCTGCCTTGACATTAGCAAATGTTATAGTCATTATATGGATATTGCAGTTTGGGTTATTTAACTCAGACCTGCCTGGAGCTCTTGGTCAGGTTCTGATGTTATTAACTAGATAAAATGTGATTTTCTTACACATTAGTAACCTCCACATCATAGAAAGGAGTTTCAGTTTCCTGCTGGGTCCTAAACACAGTTCAATAACAGTCCTAAAAGTGCACAAACACCGGCTCTGTTTTTCTACGTGCACCTGCCCCAACTTGCAGTGACACACCAGGCATGGAAAAATATTTGGTACTGGCTGTGCCCCCACAATCCTCTCCCTGTGACCAAAATCTTCCCTTTATTATACGTTTATTTAATCATTTGAGTTGTATGCAATGCTTGAAGAAGGGGAAAGGGCAGGGCTAGCAGGAGATGTAGCAGCACCAGCAGGACTGCTGATCATAGAATCACAGATGGGTTTGGGTTGGAAGGGACCTTAAAGCTCATCCAGTCCCAACCCCCCTGCCAGCAGCAGCGACACCTTCCACTAGACCAGGTTGCTCAAAGCCTCATCCAACCTGACCTTGAACACTTCCAGGGAGGAGCAGCCACAGCTTCTCTGGCCAACCTGGGCCAGTGTCTGACCACCCTCACTGAAGCACTGAGCCGGGCTGTCCCTTTCTGCCAGCAGTGGGGAGATGAGTCCTGATGAGTTCTTGGAGTTGTTTGAAATCCAGCTTTTTTTTCCAGTGTGGTATGGACAATTGCTTTATTGTCCTTCTGTAACTGTTGGAATCTTCTTAATCCCATGGACAACATCCTAAACTTCTGTGAGTGCTGGTCCCTAGCTTCTCACTGAGAGGTGCCTTGCCATGGGTTTTCTTGGTATCTACACAAGCTGTACCTTTTCTAATCATCTGTGTCATACAGCCAGAGGCTTAGCTCACATTCTTCTCTTACAGAGGCAGCTCACCCCTCTTACCTCACCGTCTTCTACTGCTCCAGCTCCTCTCCCAGTGCTGCTGTCACTGGTTCTGCAGCCACCTGGCTCCAACATCCAAATCCACCTCAAACATGGATTTGTTCGGTGTTTCTGATGGTGTTTTCCTTGTGCCATGCATGCTCCACTGGCAGTTGCAAACTCTTGCGAAGCATTGTCATCTGATGTGGTTCCTGCAGCTGTTTCCAACTGTGGGGCTTGATCTTGTCTTGGTTGTCTTACACTGTGCAGCTCAGTGTGCTCTGCTCTGAGCTGCCTGATTTGATTCCTGCCTCCCTGGAACGCAGTGGATACTGTCCAGCTGGCAAGCTGAGCAGTTTCACCCATGCTGGCCACTTGCTGGTGATATTTTCCTCTATTAGTGACTTGCAGAGATACAGGAAAATAACCTGCCATTTCCTGGCTTTACATTCCCCTTTCCTTCTCACTGAGCAGCCCTGAGTTTACCTGCTTAGGAGAGCTGAGCAGTCCCTTTGCTGAGCATGGCAGATGTTCCCTACTCAATGCAGAGAAAGGAAGAGACCATATCAGACCCAGCTCATTAGTCAGAGCAGTGTGGGAGCCTTTGATCAGCTGGGACAGTCTATCCCAGTGAGGATGATGAAAAATGCAGTTATTTTACACCTACGGCCTTGGGCTGTCAGTGATAGAAAACACTACATCTTCATCCAGAAGTGGTCCAGAGAACCACTGGTGCCTCCAATCAGCAGCAGATCACCAGAGCAGCCTATGTGAGATGACAGTGGTGGGTAAGGCATGGCCCACTGCCCCTCCTTGAAGGCTGGAGGACTTTGTGAGCACAGACCAGATGGAAATGATCTGGAATGACTTGGTGCTGGCTGCTGTGCTGGGTTCTGAAGAGCTTGTCATCCAGGTCTGCATCCCAAAATGGGGGTTGCTAGATGCCAGTCAGCATCTCTGGTCTCCTTGGGTGTCAGTATTGCAAGACTGGCTCCTCAGCCTCAAAGAAGTTGCAAGCTATTTTGTTTTCACCCACTGTTATTACCCTCTTTTAAAAAACACACTGTTGATTAGTTTCATTTTTACGTGGAATGCAGCGCTCAGATGTCTCTACAGTTTCACACCCTCTGCTGCCAGAGCTGACTGAAAAATACTGAAACCAGGAGGTGCACAGGAACAAACTCCTCCGGGCTCTGCACATCTTCATCACTCTCTGCCACGTTTCCAGCTATGGTCTGTCTCTCTTACCTGGAGATGCTGTCAGCTGCCTTGTAAGCTCTTCCTGCTGTTTATTTAACTTAGAATGAAAGGATTTGAGAGATGTGGGTCTCGATCAGTGGCAGAGCTGTAACTGCTCAGCATCATGGCATAAAGCGACGCCATCCAGCTCCCACTGGCTAATGCCTCTGAAAGGCTCCTGTACCTCCTTTCCCCTGGGTCAAAATACCTGGGACTGTTTAAAATCTCACTGTGGAACTCCAGCATGGAGGTGGGGAATGAAACCTTCTCTGCAGGAGGTCATAGGCTGTAGTTGAAGACTCCAACACCCACTATAGCTCCCTTTCCTTTCTGTTTGTTTTGAATTAAATTAGACAAGGGCACCTAGTGAGCTGCTTCTCCTGCCCAAACATGGACACTGCCTCTGGGGACAACTCTGCTGCTGAAAGATCTGGGTTGCAAAACACAGTCAGCGCAGAGTTGGAGGGGTCCAACTGAGCAGTCAGGATAGAGAGTTACCCTGCAGGGGATATCAAAAGAGGGCAATAGTCACGGTATTTTCAGGTAACCTTGCCAGGGGAATTTCTGAAGCGTTTCTTCCCTGGGTGCAGGGAAGTTAACTGGGTTTCTGGGATATCCTGGAAATGTTGCCCCCGGTGTGTTGTACTGACCTGTTTTTCCTAAGGAGCAGTTCACTCCTGACCTATGAAATGAGTGTGGAAATGATTGCAGGCTGCTGGTGGCTTTGGCAAACGGAAAACACAATGGGAAGGGGTTGGTAAAGGGGATCCAAGGATGTGGAGCCAGCAGGGTGAGCAGGAGACTGGGGCAGTGGGAGATGCCAGCAACGTGGCCCTTCAGCGAGGTGTCTCCTGGCTCCAACGGGACCATCGATGGTTCCCTCTGCCCCACCAGCACCGTGCACTGCCCAGTGGGACACGGGAGGAAAAGCAGCAGCATGAATGTCCCCTGCCCCATTCCCTTCCTATTTGCCTGCTACAGCTTTCTAAACTTTACCTGTCTTTGTTGCCACCACCTCATCTAAGAGCTCCTCCTGGTTTGCAGCGTGCCAGACATCTGAGAGGGGAGCAGGAACCCGCACCCTGGAGCTGCAGCTGTTTGCACAGCCGGGAATTCCAGCAAACAGACCCTAGGAAGGGGAAAGACACACAAACTGTATTTGCATGAGCCAAAAAGGGTAGACAAGGAAGAAAACATGGTCTTGTAGAAAAGCCCATGACTCATGAAAGCCTCTGCAGACCAGAGCTAGCTGCATTCATTGGTGTGCCTTTAGCTCACTTTTCCCATCTTGATTCTCTTTGGCCTGACCTGTTTTTTTCACAAGTGCTTGCCAAGTGATTTAGATGTGCAATTATCAGCTGATTTTCACTAGGTCTCACTTCCTATCCCATGAGTTTATGAGTATCTGAAACCATTTCCTGCTTGAATTAGGACAAAATGTTGAAAATTTCATGGAAGAATCCATTAAAAAACTATTTGGTTTGAATTAATCTAAACATTTCATTTGAATAATTTATAAGTAATTTATCTTCTTCCAACCTTTAAAAATATTTTAAAAATACCTTTAAAGTATAAATTGCCAGAAATGGCTAAATGAAAAGTGATTTTTTAACTATAGAGCGGTTTAGTTTTTTAGGACAATGGATCATTTTTTAAGATATATTTTATTTTCAATGAAGCTTGGGTTGTTTCCTTCCAGCAATTGCCATCTCTGTTCACACCCATTTGCAACACCACATTTCATCTGGGCAACTTCTGACCAGATTCAGTGCAGACAGACTCTTGGGGCTTCTTGGGTCTGATCCGGGATTATTGTCGTTAGCAATGAGGTTGATGGATAAACTACAGAGTGTTGCTGCTGGTCTGGAGGAGAGCGAAACCTTGTTGGGGAGACACTGCTGCCCTGCAAACAGAGGATGTCCATGGTGTATAAATATTCTTGCTCACGTGGGGACCCAGATACAGAGGCAGGGCTGTTCTGTGCACAGCTATTAGCACACCGGCCATGGCCTGGCTGGATGATGCCAGCAGTCGCTTGCAGTTGAGTGAGACATTTCCCAGGAGACAGCACCCTCCTGGTGCACAAGAGGGAAAGACCCTCTCATGGGATCAGAATTTTCCCCTCTCTGCGAGCTCCCAGCCAGCCCATCTTCCCATGCACTCTGGGAATGGCTCAGCCATTCTTCTCCTTCATTATACGTGATCTCAGCAGTTCTGGTTTTGTCAAAGGGAATAAACGGAGAATTGAATGGTGCCCGTGCACAGCTCACTTGTGAATGAGAGCAGATGGTCTGTGCTTTTGCTGAGGGAGAGAGTTTAACTCTTCACTCTGCAGTGTGGCAGGAGTGAAAATGTTGCTGGGCTTCTGGAGACAGCTCCCAATGTCTCCTATGACCATGTGGGAGTTATGACTACAGCAGCCTCCAGTCTTGGCTT
>NW_010326837.1:0-16505 GCF_000700745.2 Antrostomus carolinensis | reverse complement strand
CCTGCTGAAAAATATGGCCATAGTTCCAGAAGGAAGACCTCCAGCTTCCCCCTGGGTGTGAGGACAAGCCTTGGTGTTGGCTACTGGATCTCAGAGCACCATCCTTCCTGCCTCATTTTATGTGTTACATGTTTTCCTTCTACTTGCTCATTTATTGGTTGTATCTGACCATCCTGGGCAGCAAGCAGGACACTGTTGTCTCTTTTCCACTGGGGATCCAAACTTTTCCATTGTGAAACCTAATGCCTATGGTGCCCCATTGCAGCTTCCTGGTCCCCTTGGGCTGAGCTCACCATGATGATGTGACTTTTACCACTGCTTGTCCATCACAACAGCCTCTCCAACTGGAGGAATTCTGCATTCGGTCCTCACAAATGTTCTTACTGAATGCTAACAACAGGAGAAAATGCAACCAACACTTGTAGAAATCAGGAAGGCAAATGTGGCAATGCAGGCAAAGGCAGAGCATGGCCACCCAGCATCCTGTCAGGGAAAGCTGAGTGGAAGTCACACAGGCCATGAGGTTCATTTGATAAACTGTGGCTCTCTGAGTTTCTGTGAGTGTCCCCACACCGACCTTTATTGAGTACAGGACACAGTCCATCTCTTCCTAGGCAGATACCTCTTTTTGATCTGACCAACAGTGCATAAACCCCATAATCTCCTGTGCCCATCTCAGTCATCTCTGAGATGTGGACACCAACCTTGGAGTCTCTTGCACTTACTAGATGCCTTCCATACCCATCCTGTCTTGGCTGTGTTTTGTGGTTTGTTTTGAGTGACTCAGACATCTCCTCCTGGCTTTTTCCTCTGGGATGGGACTTGCAAAACCTGAATTAGCATAAAACACCTCGACATGTTGGAGAGGCTTTGAAAAGGAAAATAAGTAAAAGGGGAGACAATCTAAACAGTTACCACGACACATATCTTTGCATCGCTCTGCACCTGTTGGTTGGAAGTTGGATCCTCATAAAGGAGAACCATAAAAGATCTCTGGCTCCTCTGAGCACAGAGTTGGGCTTTTTTCTGAGTTTGCCAGAGACAATCTGTCTTTTGAGTATGGATGAGGCTAGGACCAGGAGGCTGTGATTAAATGCTCAGATCCCCACCACAGCTGATCATATCCAACCACAGGTTCATCGCTCTATCTCCAAGGCTCTGCTCCTCCTCTGGATGAATTTAGACTCACACAAGAATAATGCTGCAGAGCGCCAGTACTAGACTGTTATCAGCCAGCCAAACTGAGAGGTAGTTTATAACAGTGCAATGACCTCAGAGAGGATCTGCTGAGGAAAAATAAATGGGCTGTGCCCTTTTTTTGCTTCCTTAAAAAGCCTGCCTGGTGTGGCTTCCTTGTTTTTCACATTTGATTTGCCAGGAAGGTCACTTCCGACATTTCTTGGTTTTCCTGTAGGACTTGTTAGAGGTCCCACGTGTAGAAAATGAGCTTCATCTGACCCTCACTGATGAGCACTGAAACTTAAAGAACTAAGAAGACTAACCTTTTCTCCCTGCTGTTTATTTAGTCATTGAGTGAAACAAACAAGAATGACTGACATGTTTAACCATTTTGTCACAACTCAAGCAATAGGACTATGTTTTCCTGGTGCATCTGATGCTACAATGCCACCTGCTCTTTTTCAGCAAGTTTGAAAGAAAACAAACAAGCTTCTATTTTCCTCCTTAGGAAAACAAATGGTCTTATGTTATTTCAGTATGGCCAGCTCAAGACTGGAAAGCCAGAATTAGCATTTTTAAAAAATCCCAAGCATGGATTTTGCAATCTTGCAACTGCACTTCAATCCCTATGAAAAAGGAAAAGCAATGAGTGGAAAGTCTTTTACCATCATTTATGCCAACTCCTTCCCTTCTTCCCTGGTGAGTCTTTGCTTGGCTGATTGGCACTCCCCCAGGAAGAGATTTTGGGGAAGATGGGGGGGCTATCTATGCCCACACCACGAAGCAGCTCTGCTCTGCTTCCTTCCCTCATCCAGAGAAACGGGGTCAGGCTGTTGTGGCTTCTTTCTCCATCTCTGCACGCTCTTGCAGGTGCTGCCCTAGGCTGGGTGCAGAGGACAAAACATCTCTCCAGGATGGGGCTGTGCCCATGGTGGGTGGGTGAGGTCACAGAATCACAGAGTGTCAGGGATTGGAAGGGACCTCAAAAGGTCATCCAGTCCAACCCCCCTGCTGGAGCAGGATCACCTACCGTAGGTCACACAGGAAGGTGTCACACAAGTGGGTTTTGAATGTCTCCAGAGAAGGAGACTCCAACCTCTCTGGGCAGCCTGTCCCAGTGTCCTGTCACTCTCAAGGTTGAGGTGGGGAACAGAGGAAGTATAAGGGATGCTTCATGATTAAGATGTAGAAGGAAGAGACAGGAGAGGTGGCTTTATGGGCAGTCACAATGTCCCAGTCCCTGGCAGGGGCAGGGAGCAGAGCATGGAAAACCCTTCCCCTGGGCCAGGCGTCCCTGCTCTCCCAGTGACGATGGTATAAATAGCACAGCAGTGACTCACCCTGGGAGCGGGGCTGGGAGCTGCAGGCATGCTGGCTCTGCTGGCTCTGCTGGCCCTGTCCTGTGTCTCCTGACCCCATGTTCCTGTCAGTGATGCATGTTTTCCCTGCAAGTCCCACACAGCGGCTGCGAGCATCCCACAGGGGATTTCTGAATGGACATTGTCAAAGGGCTGTGGCCTGGGAGCAAGTCAAAGCAACCCAGAAGGGAGAGAAAAACTCCATTGCTAAGACACCATGGGCTGACCAGAGGACCTGGGGCACAGAGAGCCCTGGGATCTTCCCCACGGTGTGAGAGTGGGGCTGGGACTGATGACCTCTGAACAGTCACAGGCACAGTGCATCTATATGTCTTTAAAGAGTGTGAGGAGCAATGTGGTCCCTCCAGGGGCTCTGCGGCAATTTAGAAATCCTGCAGATACCTGAAGGCATCTGCACCCAAGGACAAGACATCCCAGGCTCTGAAGAGAGAAATGAGGAAAAGGTTTGCATTCCCCTGGCAGGTGAAGATCCATCTGGTGTGACCTGGAACCAGGCTGAGGTCCTTGGGGCAGAAAGTTCCTGCATTTGCCCTTCTCTGCCCCCCAGTCTGTTATTTCAGGCTTGTGCACAACATGTGGGGCTGGGGCAGCTATGAGCAGCATCCTACCAAGTCCCGAGCCTCCTGCTCTGACCCCCCATTGTCCCTTTTGGTGTGAGACATGGGACTTGCTTGCAGAAAGCTCCTGGAGGGAAGTCCAGCATTCAGCACAACATTGTTCCCTGCTTGGTGGCTTGATGAAGGACTCTACAAGTGCCCAGAGTACAGCAGTGATTGCTCTACTCAGCCCTTGTGCTTGGGGCACATCCCTGCAGCCTGCCAGCTGGATCCTCCCTGCACCCACAGCAAAGTACAAGGTGATGCCACCCGTATGCTGGGTAGATGGCACCGTGCCCTCCCCTTGGGCTGCCTGGTAAATCCCAGAGAGGGGAGTTACCAAAGCAGGAGAGTTCCTTGGAGACTCTGGACCATGTCAGTGCTCAATCAATGCATTCATCTGTGTCCCATCTTTTTTCCTGACACTTGAGTCCTGTCACTTACTCACTCCCCACATCCTGCACCCTTTGGGTCAAGTAAATAGTCAGCTGGGGATGTGACCAAGCTGTGTGTACTCGTGTGTTTGTGCAAAGGTTATTTCATCTCTATCAGGTCTCTATTCTCTTCCCATGGTAGTTTTGCACTGCCACAGTCTTTCCATGAGAAGCTGCCCGAGTATTTTCCATAGGTGTCGTAGTGCCATTTCCAAAATATCTTTGGGACAGATTTGCAAAGTATAAAATACAGCTGTCAGCAAAGTGTCCCTGCCCCTTTAATGCTGCCAGTAACACAACACTAGAGCTGAGTACAGCCACCTCCCAAAGAATAGATGACCTGAAAGGTGTCCTCAATCTATCAGATCCCCTGAATTAAGCCCTGCAAAACAAGACCAGTAACAAGGCCAATGAAGGGACAGTGTTGTGCAAATATTACAGGTTTATCTACTAATCTGGATTATGCAACAGGCCTAGAAGTGCTTCCATCCTGTGAACTTCTTTAATGCGTCTTCTGAACTTGTAGGAGGTGTTGCAACACTTGTGGCTCACTCCACTCCAAGGCGAGGCATGTACTGGGGAAATTCTTGACTTACCTGCTGGCTCCCAGACAGACGCCGACAGCATCTCTTGCTTAACCCTCACCCAGCACTTGCTCATAGGTCAACGTGTGACTTTCCTGCTTCCTGAGAAGCAAGGGAGGAAGCAGAGCTGGTGCTTTCAGGAGAGGGTAGAGGCACATGCTCGCCCTGCTCAACCCTGGTTGTGGAGAAAGGACAGGGCTGCAAAGTCATTTTGCTTTCTGAGCTCCCAAGCTGCATTTCTAACTTAATTTTTCTAGCAGGAAGCTGAGCAGGACAGCTGTCCTGGGACTACTGGATCAGGAGCCGTAAGCTCCAAAGCATTAGGGTCAGCAAAGCCATTTATGTCACACAGCACAAGTGGCAGAGGCAGTGACCTGTGTCCAGCTCTGCTTGGTTGTGTCAGTGGAAGCAGTTGGGGGTGGGGACACCTTGAAAGGCAAGGAAAAGGGCCACAGTAAGAAATCACCATCCCCCCATTTCTCCAGCCATCGTTAAGATGGGAGGGAATGGTTGTGGAGATGGCACAGGGACATGACCTGGTGCAGCACATCGGGGGAAATTGGTGCAGCAATTGGAAACACGTTTCCCTTCCTGGCTGTCCTGTCCCTTTCCCTGGTGGGGCAGAGCCACTTTCAGAGCAGTTAGTATGAAAGGACTCACCCCCCTCCTACCCTGCGCATTGTGGGGCATTTACACGGATGCTAAAAGCCTTCTTCTGATTTGCCCTTATGCAGGCACCAGATGGTCCTGCGATGTCCCCTCCCAAAATCTGGCTGTGATAGAAACCCCAGCCCTCTGCCCATCCCCTGGGAATCATGTAACCCATCAATCCGTCCTGCACCCACTCCCACTGCAATGCCCCACTCTGGCGGTGGTGAAGCAAAGCTGGACCATTGCCTCCAGCTCTGGGGAACAAGAAATGGATGGGATGCACACGCACTTTGCTTCCCTTTACAAACAAAAGCAGACCTGGGGCCCAGTCAGAGCCAGTGGTGTGTTTTGAACCCAAGGGTGTGCTCTGCTGTCTGTGTCCAGATCAGGAGCAGCCTGGTTTAGCCCCGAGCACAGGGGTCTCTTGTAGCACCAGCCTGGGGAGCAGAGGGTTCATTGCTGGAGAAGAGTCTCCCAGTTTAGCTGAGATGGAGAGTTGGGCTTCCTCATTTGCCCTATGGTTTCTATAGGGTATTTGAGTTGTGGTTGAACCACCGCTGACCCATATTCATCTCCACTTGATCATGCTGGTGATTTGAGGTGTCTCTCTAAAAGATCATTGGTAGTTCATCAAAAAACTACAGCACTGGAGTGTTGGGCAGAAAGGAACCTGATGAGATTCAACAAGAGCAAGTGCAGAGTCCTTCACCTGGGGAGAAATAACCACATGTATCAGGACAGGTTGGGGGATGACCTCCTGGAAAGGAGCCCTGCAGAGAAGTACCTGGGTGTGCTGGTGGGCAGCAGGTTGGCCATGAGCCAGCAGTGTGCCCTGTGGCCAGGGAGGCCAACAGTGTCCCGGGGTGCATTAAAAAGAGTGTGGCCAGCAGGTCAAGGGAGGTTCTCCTCCCCTTCTACTCTGCCCTGGCGAGGCCACATCTGGAGTGTTGTGTCCAGTTCTGGGCTCCTCCGTTCAAGAGGGACAGGGATCTTCTGGAGAGAGGTCAGCAGAGGCCACAAAGATGATGAGGAGCTGGAGCATCTGCCTCACGAGGAGAGGCTGAGAGAGCTGGGAGTGTTCAGCCTGGAGAAGAGCAGCCTGAGAGGGGATCTGATCAATGTCTATAAATATCTGAAATGTGGGGGACAAATGGATGGGGCCAGGCTCTTTTTGGTGGTGCCCAGTGACAGGACAAGGGGCAATGGGCACAAACTGGAACACCAGAAGTTCCAGACAAACTTAAGAAAAAGCTTCTTTCCTGTGAGGGTGCCAGAGCCCTGGGACAGGCTGCCCAGAGAGGGTGTGGAGTCTCCATCTCTGGAGATGTTCAAACCCACCTGGGCACTTTCCTGTGCAACCTGGTGTAGGGTTTGGCAGGGGGGTTGGAGTGGATGATCTCCTGAGGTCCCTTCCAACCCCACCACTCTGTGATTCTGTGTGATTCTGTGAATTATCAGGTTGAATGCTCCACCTTGGGATGGAATGGCCAGGACAGGTCTTCATCTCTCGGACGAGGTGATGATCCAGTCCTCTGTGACACTGGTAGGGAGCATTTGGAGAGGCTCAGCACCTGCTGTGCAGGTTTGGAAGCCCTCAGACTCAGGGCAAAGGTTGTACCCATTGCTTTGCTGGGAGCAGGTTTTTCTGCCAGGCTTTCCCAAGAGCAGACTCACCAGCAAAGCATGCCCAGCACTGCTGAGGCAGTGAGCAGCCAACGCTGCCACTGGTTTCCTTGTTATTTCTAATAAATCCCTGGGCTTGGTGCTTGCTACGTGCTTGCAAGGCTCAGCTGTTGGTGCAGAAGCCCTGGTTATTCTTGTCTTCCTGGTTTTCTCCCATCCTCTGCTCTAGTTTCTCCTCCCTAGAGTAGATTTGCTTCTCCTGACCCCTCCTGCCAGAGTTCTTCACATTCCTTCCAGCCTTCTTCTCCCCAGAGGAGTTTGGGACACGTGAAGTCCTGCAGGAGCAGGGTCTGTGTGTCCCATGCACACACTGGAGTGTCTCCCAGCAGATGCCTGTGGGCAGGAATCGGGATGTCCAGCTGCTTCCCTGCTTCTCTGGCTCTAATTGACGTATTTCTGATGGCTTTAACTGAACTCCTATCTGTGTCAAACTGCACAAATGCTCCTGAAATAAGCCCTTGACACCAGCAGCTCTGCTTGTCCCTGAGCATAAGCTAAATAGGATTTTGTCCAAGTTTACCTTAATACAAAGACCAACCGCATCCCATCAGGCTGGATGGTCTTGGCTTTGCAAGCAAAGGAGAACACAAATAAAACCATTCCTGAGAGTGGAGAAGATGTGTGAATCCCTCGTGTGATATGGCTTTAAATTAAATCACTGCAACAAGCACAGTCTTCACTAACCACTTGTAAACTTGTGTTGTTTCCTCTTGTCAAATATTTCATTTAACTGAAAACAAAAAAAGTAGATTTGAGTGGACAGGAAAATGTTTTGGAGGTGCTGCAAGATTTTTGGTTATAGCATTTTGTTTTATCTTGCTCAATTTAATGAGTTGGGGTTTTTTGAATTTGATACCCATGAATTTTATTAATGTTTGAAGGAAGATGCCTGCTCACACCAGAAAAGCTATCTAGGAAGTAATTCTTATAGAGAAAGCTCCAACATTTTGATTTCCAGAGAATCTGATTGCTCTTTTTTTTGGCTGTTTTTTAGTTTTGATGGGTTTTCTGTGTTTTGAGTGATTACCCCTGTTGTGAGGGTAGTTTAGATCTTCTTTATACTTCAACTGGGGCTGTCAGAATGGGCACAGCCAGCTCTCCTGGTTCTATCTGGATTTTGGAAATTAATTTAAATCAGTGGCACAAACCCTGCATGAATTCTGGTGCAAAAAATCCCCCAGGTTTTGGTGAGGCTGGCCCTGCTGCCACCACGCTCACAGCTGCAGGGCTGTGACAAGGGCTCTTGGATCCCAGTGCGGTGCCTTTCCCACCAGTCTGCAGCAACAGGAAGTTTGCAGGATGGGGTGAACCTCCCCAGGACAGTGTTCTCCTGGACTGTGCAGCATGGACCTGCTCTCTGTTTGCTCCTCCTGACAAATCCAGGGGAAGGGACACTATGGGATGGTTTTTTCTTGAAGCAAATCAAGATGTGAGCCTTGAGCATATTGTCTCAGCTCCATTGGAGGAGCAAGGAGAAAAATGGCCAGCCTGAGTGGGTACAGAGCACATGCAAAAGAGAAGGATTAATATTTAAATACACAATACACTTGGGAAGATGAAAGGAAATTTCCTAAAATTCTATCCTGACAGCATGGACAACTCCTCTTTTCCTCCAACAGAAAGCACCCCATGAGCAGAGGCTCTTCTCCAGCTGCTTCCAGATGGGAAATGGTTTCATGCGAGGCCACCCAGCCCTGCTCAAACCAGCCCGGTGCCAGGGGTGCAGAGGAGACTCTCATCCCTCCCTGTGTGAACGGGCACATGGGGCTGCTTGTTGCCCCCCTGGCATGTCCACACACCCTAACAGTGCATGGTGGCTGAGCTGCCATCCAGGTGCTCCCTGCACATCTCCCCTTGGTGTGTGCTCCCCCCGACCAGTGGCTGCAGGTGGCCAGGAGGGAGGTTATATATAGACAAACAGGATAAAGAAACTGAGCACAGATTAACCGGACAGGCCTGGCACCAGGTAATCTGCCTGTGCTCTGCAGCTTGCACAGCTCTGGCTGAGTGGGAGATAATGCTCCAATGCTTCTTATCGCCAAGACATGCAAGAGCTGGAGATGCCTCAGCCACTCAGTGTGTCCCCATGGTGGGCCTGGGTTTTCCTTTCATCCTCATATGCCATTTGGTCCCTGTGAGTGGACAGTGCTGTGTGACCCTTGAGTAGAAAGTCCTTCTGGCCGAGGGGGTGTTGGGGGAATAAGCCATCTGCACCCGGATAGCCTGGGGCATGGGGACTCTAGCTCAGCATCCCTGCTTCTCTGTGGAGAGGCTGCCAAATGCAGGGTGTCAAATGGCCAGAAGGCTTCAGGGAAGGCAGCAGTTGGCTTGTACCTCTGCTCTGAATTTGTGCCCTGTGGTGTGCACAGATTTGCTGTCAAAAGTGTATCTTAGGGTCTGTGCAAGACAAAAGGGTGGGAGAGGCACAGGTTGGGAAGGGGCAGTGCATGCAGGTACTTTCCTCTCCCATAACATCTGGGATCAGATTCAGTTTGTGATCAAGACACTTGCATTCCAGGGGTCAGGGTGGATGTCTCTCATCAGCTGATGTCCAGGCTTCAGAGGTTGCTATGGGAAAGCTGTTTAATTCAGAGCCAGCAGAGATGCAAGAGCAGGTCAGTTCACCCCAAAGCTGGAACCTCCAGCCTCCCCCTAAACTCCACTGACTGGTGAAGTCACTTCAGGAGTGTCTTAACATCAGACTGAACCCCAGTCTTAGCAGGTCCAGCAGATGAGTTGGACTCTGCTATGGATTGTAAAGGGACCCTCAGCTGACATAGTCCTTCCATGGTGAGATGAATTGCACAAAAGGGGTCCCCAGGGAATATCTGGATAAAATCAGAGGCCAAATCAGTTTGATCCAGGGTGCCACAAACACAGCTGGCAATCAGGTGTGGTCTGATTAGCATGGAATGCACTGCACACTCCTGCACATGGCACTCAGTCCTGAAGGCAGGATCAAACAGGTCCCAGAGCTCCTTGGCCCCAGAGTGTAGTGGGCTGGCTGGATACTGGCACAGCCTTTCTTCTTCCCCACAGCACCTTCCCTGATGCTTTCACAGGGCTTTTGCTGGACCTGTCTAGTGGATTACAACCCCCTTTCTCTGTAATCAGCAGATTGCATAATTACCCCACTTCTTAATCAATTACAGTTGTTTGCAAATTCTTTCAACAAACAACTCCAGGAGTGGCTGTGACATACACAGGCACCTCTCACCCCCCTCCAACCCCCTCCAACCCCAGGTCCTTCCTCCAACTTTTCTCAGTCTGAGCTGCTGGGCTGCCCAGTGTCAGTGGGTCCTGTGTGTTACAGCAGAGTTGGAAACACGTCACCTGCATTTTGAAGAGTTTGCTATTTGTAAGCTGTTGCTTCCAGACTTGATTTGCTGTGGCCCAGGTTCTTGGATTTCCTTTGACTCTCATACAAACAGACAAGTTTTGGCACTGGATGGCAACAGCATCAACCCACGTGGAGATGTGGCCCCTGTTGTCTTCTCTCTGCTGTTGATGCTGGGCTGACTTGAGCCTGGGAGTCCTGCAAAGCCAGCACATGGCTTAATTGCTCAAAAGCCCAGGGAATATCTCCAGCTCCTCAATTTTGAGGCTGCTGGGTAGTGATGTGTTAGCACTCAGGGTAATGGTGCAGTCCCCAAACTGACAGAAGGAGAGGGGAAGTTGTTTGAAGAAAGGCTCTTCGCTGGTGTAGCTGCCTTTGATATTGATGCGTGGGTGCAGATAAGAGCTGTGAAGAAAACTGCAGGTGTGTTGAGAGCAACACAGGCTCCTTGAGAGTTACTAAATAGTGTGACCATCCTGCAAGCAACAGGAAGGTCTTTTAAACTTGAAGAAGTGAACTCAATGGAGAAGCTGGGAGGTCTGCAAGGGCAGGGAGACTTGGGTGGGAAAGAAAACATCCCTTGCACACTTGCATCAAATGCCAACATGAGCCAAACAGATTAAAAAAATGGATGAAAGAGAAGTGATGGGAAAAGGGAGGAGATGCTCAAGGATCCTGCTCCTGCAGGCAGTGTCCAGGAGGTGTGTGGCTGTTAGAGCTACGGGCTTGGATATCCCCCAGAAAGCAGTCTGGGCAGTAACCAGGAACAATCTGGGCTCTACACCTGCATTGTGTCATCCTATTTGCATATTTTAAAGTTTGTTTTCACCTAGGTAATCAAAGGCTTATCTTTGTACAACACTGTGATCAGCTTGCATGCTCTCAGATTCAGTGTGCAGTGGGAGAAGGGAAGGTAGATGAAGCTGAAAATACAAAGTCTCGTCTTTCTTCAGAAGGAGTGGATCAATGCAGAGGGAAATGTGCAGGCAGCATGCAGGGCATGCAGTTTAGGGAGAATCTGGGAATCTGAGTTTGAATATTATGTCTTGCCAAGCTGCCGAGGCCAGATATAGTGCTGGGATATAGGAAAGATTGCTCCTGGCTGGGCCCTGTGCAAGAGCAGGCAGTGCTCATCTTATCTTGGGGAGCTGGCAGCATGGTCCTCTCTGTGAGCAGACGGCCCTGTTCCCTTCCTTTGGCCATCACCCATGGTTTGTATCAGACTTGCTTAGGGTTGCTAAACAATATTTCTGGTTGCTGCCAGCTGAAGGTGCATGGAAAAGCACGAGGACTGTGCACCCTGCTCCAGATCTCCAAGTGGGCTCTGAGTGTGCACTGAGTGCTCCGTTAATTAGACTGCTGGAGGGAGATCCCTGGCTTCTCAGACCAGTGGTTTCTTTTATTATCACTGTTTACCTGACAAATTACTATCAGATCATCACATAAAAAAGTATATTCAAAAGTGAAGAACTCTGAGATACCACAAGCTGGGAGCTTTTGACCTGAGGTGGAAAACACATTGCAACAATCAAATTGCAACTTTATTCTGAGAAATCCTAGTCTGTGACTTTGAATGCTTGTTCTGCTGTGGCAGATATTCAGAAGTAGTTGCTAAATGCGGTGACAAAAATAAGATTTTAACTATTTTTGACTCTTGTTTGCCTTGCTGACTCAACACAGCTATCACTGTGGGTGTCAGATTATATTCCTGCACATACAATAGCAATGCAGTTATGACCTAAATTCTGATTGCAGAGCCTCTGCCATTGACTGAGGGTGACTCAGAACTCACTTTTTGTGATTTGTTTTTTGTAATTTGCCTTTTACTCCTTAGGTTAGACAGTGTACTCACCTAATTTGGGGTTGGAAAATGCCCTTTGGCAAAGACTTTTCAGAGGGACAGTGAAACATGGTTGCCTTCATTTTTAGGTGTCCAGCTGTTTGTTTTTAAGGTGGGTGTGAAAATAAGATACCCAGCCACTTTTGAAGATCTTGGTCCATATGACTAATTGCATCTCAGCTAAAAAGAAGACAGGATAGGTAAATTCATCTACAGCTAAGTCATAAATACCCCTTCCAAGAAATTGCTTGTCCAGACTCTGTGGGGAAAAACCTCTTGAGTCATCAACCTTCTTAGACATTGGGAATAGATTAGTAAGGCTTGAAAAAACAGAAGGAAGCCTAAATTGATCATATTTTGGAGGTGGGATGTGAAACATCCAGGGCAACTCCCTTGAACATTCCAAGTAAAGGTCTGGGCTTTTTTGTGTATCTGGGAGCTGGGGAAGACCTGAGCATGGGGCAGTTGGGCATTATCAGGCATCCAGGTCCAGCAGACAGTGGCAAAGGGATCACTTGCAAGGATTTCCCCAAAAAATTTTGCTAATTTTTCTTGACCTCTCTTCTGGAAGCGGAGAAGCCACAGATGCATGGCTGCATGTACAGTCTAGGGCAGCTGAATGGGCAGATGATGTCTCCAAGTATCCACAGCTCCTCGGGAAGGTGTCCTGACTGCCCCTCTGGGTGTGAGCCACAGCAGATTGTCCTGAGGCACAACCAGGCTTTGTGACTCTGCAGACTGGTGAACTCAGACACGGGCAGTGCTGGGCAGGGGCCCTCTCCATCACCACTCTCCCCAGAAGCAGTCAGTCCATGCTGAAACAGCTGCCCTTTCACTCAGCAGCTGCACTGGCTTTTGGAGGTTAAGGACAAGGCGTTAGGTACAGAGGTGATGGGACAAGAGCTGTGTCCAGCTTATAGACACAGTCCATACCCCTAAGCTTCCAGTCACCAGAAGTTCATTAGCATCTCTGGTGCCACATTTATGCCCACAGTGGGTTTGCAGATGGTGTGGCAGTGCCTTTTGCTATGAAAAACCTGTCACCAGCCATAACTGCTTGGGTGGCAGAGCAGGGGCAGATGCTGGAACCTGTATTTCTTTCTATTGTCTATTCCAGCCAGCCAACCACATCTCCTGGATGTCTCTGCTCCTCATCTGTAGCTAGAGATACTACTGGGTCACCCTGGGCTGGCAGAGCAGCCTGGGGACGAGGCTTAGCAGGGATCACAGTGCTTTGCTGCATTGTTGTGGCACTACAAATGCCAAAGTGTGGGAGAAGCGGTGAAAGTGGCTCCTGGGGACATGCTGTATGTTGGGAGATGGAGACAATTTGTTCTGCCTTTTTTTCCCATTGTACACGGGTACGTAACCCAGCTCTCAGCCTCCTCTGACAATAACACTTTGTTTCCCTTAACCAACATAACATTTTAAATGATGCAAATAATTTTAGTGCATCCAAACAGGAAGTGGCTGAGTGTCTGGTGTCTGAATCAACATCCTGGAGGCTGGGCTTTTGCCACCAGCACAATTACTAAATATAGGAGTCGCCTATGGATGGAAGTGAAGGTCTTGGAAACTGGCTAGTGAGCTAAGTGAGATTCTGTGCCAGAATGTGACCATTGCCAAATACTACTATTGCTGGGCCAGTTCAGTCCTGCTTGTGTGGCCACAAGCTGCATCATCTCAGCTTCTCTGTGCTGATGCAATCACATTTCCTCTATGGTAGTGGCATTGGGATGGAAAGAGCAGAACATAGGGACTAGCACTACTGCTTTGATGCTGGATTACCAGCACCCAAAAGCTGCCCAAATTAATCCTTTCCAGCGTTGTAAGCTGAGTGGACTAGCAGGACATCCATGTACAGAAGGGACTTCAGAGCTACCCATCCTTCCTGGCATGTATGGGACTATTAGACTCATTTATGAATCTGGAGAAGAGACACAAGAAGGAGTCAGGTTATCTGCCACTCAGTGAGAGTCAGAAGTTACCACATCAAATTCTGTTTTCTTCTGGATAAAGAAAGTAGGATTTTTTTTTCAGACTTTTGCTGCAAATTTTTCAAGAAATCTAACAATCCCAGACAAGTTCTAATTTGTCCACATTTTCTGTGAAGTGTGGACACTGTAACTGGCAGCACAGTTCAGGAATGCTGCCTACAAAACTAAAATACCTCCCTAAACCCATTTGATTCCCTTTGATAAAAATATCTCTGGCTCCTAAACTAATCTCAGAATATCTTCCATAGGCGTTACTCATTGTTCTTCTCTTTTATCTCCCATGAGGCAGCCGAGGAAGGAGACAAATGATGGCTTGAGGTAATGTACGCCCAGAAAGACTCCCTTGGCTTTTCCTGTGCTGGATCTATAGTTATGTTTGACTGTGACTCCAAGGTCTGTCCTGATGCACAGTGCTGGGGATCTGCAAAGACTGAGCTCGACTTGTGTTTGACAGACAGCTCAGGTAGCTAGAGGCTATCTGGAGTGCTGCTAAGGCAGAACTTACCCATGCTGGAGGCAGGAAGGTGTCCCCTGGGGTTGCAAGACAAAGCCAGTCCCTGGGGTACTCCTGTAGATCACTAACATGGATGAGCAGCTAATCTGATCTTGATCCCACCTTTCTGGCCTTTGTAGATGAAGATAAACCTACCAAAGATATTATTGGCTGTGGTATGGCCACAGGCACCACTGTGAGGAAGATCTGAGCTTGAGACACAGGGCAGCCACCTTGCCAAAATGCTGGAGCAGCTCTTCAGAGATGAATGTTTTTACAGTATTCCCAAATTCTTTGTGTCCCAAGCCAACCTCGCAACCATGTAGTTTAGATGGAGAGGAGTTCTCCTCATGCCATGGTAGAAAGGTGAGAGGCTGACTTCAAAGGGACATCACTGGCCCCAGTGGGGTCTGGTCCTGCCCTCAGACAGTGGAGAAGGTGGGAGAGGCAGAACAGCCACCCTGGCCTCGTCAGTGGGAGAGAAGGACTTCTTGTTTTGATGCTACTCTTCAGCAGCATCTTTGATTCTTTTTCCTACAGTTGGGAAATTTGGATCAGATCCTACTAAAAAATAAGCAGATATTTTGATTCTTCAAGCTTTTACGTGGTCCACTGCTCAGAGGTGAGAATCACCATTTCTTCATAGGAATTTAGATAAAGAGTGGCGGCAGAATTAAATCCATTGAGCACTACCGAAGGGCAGAGCATTAGCCGTCACACAGGTGAGCTCTGTTGTGGTTTTAAAGGACTGAGTAAGAAGGGTGATTTTAAGGTCCAGGAGGAATAAATTTCTGAGCAAGTGCCCAGAAACTCCTTTGAGTTAGTTATGATTAAAAAAAAAAAAAAAAAAAGAGAAAAAAAGTGCATTAAAGAGCATATAATCTCATTTTAACAATGTTATCATTAATAAAACACACAGAAATGCAGCAGGAACATTGTACTGTGCTAGTATTGTGTTCTCACCTTTCACAAACATGTTTTAGACAGAGATGCTAATCTCACAGGAACACTTCTGCTTCCTGCATGAATCTGACACTTTAAGGCAGATGTGGATGGAGTTTTTTGTGCTGTACTGAAAGCGTCAACTAGTTTTTTTGTCATTTCACTAAAGAAAGTGGAAGTACTTAATGATGGGCTGGTGTGTAGGAGCAGTGACATTTCTGTGCTGCTATTCACCATGAGCATTTTGGGCGCACTATGCTTCTCTCTTTGTCCCAGTGCCCTATTTCAGAGCAGACTCTTACACATGTATTCTGGTTTTTAGTAACATAGCAAAAGCGCTGTGCAGCTGGCAATTTTACGGGGATCCAAATCCTGCCTTGTATTGACAAATTTCAGAAAACTAACCAGGACACCCTTGGGGGTTGGCAGCTTCAAAGGGAAAAACAGGCAGGAAGTTGGAAGGAGAAAGGAAAACAGCCATCAGTTACAAAATTTACCCATCAGACTAAAATTAAAAGAAAATCTTAATTCAGATCAAAACAAAATGCTGTTTCATCTTGTGGGGGAAAAAAATCCCAGTGTTTTCCACCAACTCAAGTATCATTGTTAACAGAGAGTGACTTTTCTCACAGTGAATATGGCATTTGTGGAAATGCCAGCAATGGTCACAGGAAACTGGACATGACTTTTTGGTCTGAATAAGATGTTTGGGGCTGGACTCCCACAGCTGCTGAGCTGTGCAGCGCCTTTGTCCCACTGCGGGTGTGCAGAGCCAGGGGCTGGAAGACTGTCTCAGTCCTGTCTGCTTTGCGAAGAATAATGAAATATTTATTGGTCCATGGAGAGTGAGAACACCTTGCCAGCCTGGGGGTTATGGTCCTTGCCGTAGGGGCAGGTGTCTTGCTCCTGCATATGACAGTCAGTCCATAGGATTCTCCAGGAGAGAGGTATGAGGGGCCCAGAGAGGTCTCCTAACCTGCTGATGTGGGAGACATCCATGGGTGGAGGCAGGACTCAGACCAAACACCCAATGTCCTAGATGAGCCTCAGCCCTGAGGTCTCAGTTAGAAGTGAACTGACCCTCCCAATGGTCAAGGACCTGACTTTGTTACAAAAGCCTAGAATGGAAGCAGACATTTTATTTCATCTGGAACAAAATGTTCCTGGCTAATCCCAAACATAACACTTTGCTGGTGTGAAAGAGGGAAAATAAAAGTGGCTTGATCTGAATTGATTATAAAATCATTTTCTGGTTCAATGACTTAACAGAAAATTCAGTTGTTCTTGCAGCAGAAATCATGATCTGGGTTTCTCAGAGTCAGAAAGTGATAACATTATGGGATGGACCCTGTCCTGATCATTTCTATTTAATAGAAATTAAAGAAAACTT
>NW_010326836.1:27936-41894 GCF_000700745.2 Antrostomus carolinensis | reverse complement strand
TTAATTTAATTCGTTGCCCGTTAATAATGGAGTAGAAAAGTGAGAAATAAAGCAAAATAAAACCACCTTCTTCCCAGGCTCAACATCAGCCCTGACTTCCAGGGGATGAGGAATGGGGGTCGCGGTCAGTCCAGACTCATGGAGTGGTTTGGGTTGGAAGGGACCTTAAAGCTCATCCAGTTCCAACCCCCCTGCCATCAGCAGGGACACCTTCCACTAGACCAGGTTGCTCAAAGCCTCATCCAACCTGGCCTTCAACACTTCCAGGGAGGAGCAGCCACAGCTTCTCTGGGCAACCTGGGCCAGTGTCTCACCACCCTCACAGGAAAGAATTTCTCCCTCATACCTCATCTCAATCTCCCCTCTTCCAGTTTGAACCCATTACCCCTTGTTCTACCACCACCTGCCCTTGTAATGCCTCATGTCCGCTGCTCCTTCCTCCCCAGGCCCTTCCCTTGCTCCAGCATGGGGTCTCTCTTACAGGAGACAGTCCTGCACGAACTGCTCCAGTGTGGGTCCTTCCCACAGGTTGTGGTCCTTCATGAACTGCTCCAGGACAGGTCCTTCCCATGGAGTACAGGCATGGACCGATTGCTCCAGCCTGGGTCACCCATGGGGCCACAGGTCCTGCTGGCAAACCTCCTCCTGCATAGGTTCCTCTC
Organism: Antrostomus carolinensis; assembly: GCF_000700745.2. NCBI lineage: Eukaryota > Metazoa > Chordata > Aves > Caprimulgiformes > Caprimulgidae > Antrostomus > Antrostomus carolinensis. Next base: position 41,232 of record NW_010326836.1, on the reverse strand, counting down.
CATGGGCTGCAGCTTCCTCCAGGACACGTCCACCTGCTGCAGTGTGGGGTCCTCCACAGGCTGCAGGTTGATATCTGCTCCCCCGTGGTCCTCCATGGGCTGCAGGGGCACAACCTGCTTCACCATGGTCTTCAACAGGAGCTGCAGGGAAATCTCTGCTCTGGTGCATGGAGCATTCTTCCCTATCTCCTGCTCTGACCTGCGTGTCTGCAGGGCTGTTTCTCACACATTAAGGTTCCGCTTAAATTTCAGAAGGAACTTCTTTACAGTGAGGGTGACGGAGCCCTGGAACAGGCTGCCCAGGGAGGGTGTGGAGTCTCCTTCTCTGGAGACATTCAGAGCCCACCTGGACACCTTCCTGTGTGATCTCATTTAGGTTCCTGCTCCAGCAGGGGGTTGGACTGGATGATCTTTTGAGGTCCCTTCCAATCCCTGACATTCTGTGATTCTGTGATTTTCTCACTGCTCTCTCCCAGCTGCTGCATGGTGTTGTTACCCTTTCTTAAGTAAGATATCCCTGAGGCACCACCAGTATCACTGCTCAGCTTTGGCCAGCGGTGGGTCTGTCTTGGAGATGGATGGAGCTACCTCTGCAATATGAGGGCAGCTTCTGGTGTCTTCTCACAGAGGCTACCCCTGCAGTCCACCTGCTACCACAACCTTGTAAACCCAGATGTCAAAAGAAAGCATCTGAATTCCCTGGAAAGTCTGCTGAGCACAGCATGTATGTGCTCAGCAACAGCTGTGATGTGCTACAGGGCACAATTCCTGGCCCCAGCTGGAGAAGCCACCCCAGCACTGCCCTGGATGCAGTCCCAAGCATCTTTCATACAAAAAGTGGCTGAGAAAGTTCAGATTGTTTAACCTGGAGAAGAGGAGGCTCGGGAGCATCTTACCAGTATGTATAAATATCTGATGGGGAAGAATAAAGAACACAGAGCCAGGGTCTTCTCAGTGGTATCCAGTGACAGGGCAAGGGGCAGTGGACATAAGTTAAAATACAGGAAATTCCATTTAAACTGAAGTAAAACAATTTTCACTGTGAAAGTGGCTAAACACTGGAAGAGCCACTCAGGGAGTCTATGGAGCCTCCATCTCTGGAGATATTCAAAATCCAATTGGACACAGCCCTGAGCAAGTTGACCCTGCTTTGAGAAAGGAGGGTTGGACTCGGTGGTCTCCAGAGGTCCCTTCCAACCTCAGCAGGTCCATGATTCAGTGTGACACAAGCTCCATGACGTTTGTATACGTTTCCCAGCTGATCTCTATCTCCTTCCTTCCCAGCCATGCTTTGAGAACTGAGCACTGAGGATGTGCTTGTGACAAGATCTTTTACATATTTTACAGAAAGGAAAATATCATGAGGTCCACCTGACACAAGAAGCAAATTACCTTCTGACCCCTGGCAGAGCTTGTTCGTTAATGTGTACCCAAAGGTTTACTGAATCTGGCAAGTTTCAAGGCCTGCCTGGAGGACAATACAAATGACCTGTCGATCATGCTTTCTGCTTTGGGGTTGTTTTTTTTTCACCAACTGCACTACTGATGGTGGCTATGCTCGGGCCTGGATATATTTGCAAGGAAAAAAAAAAACCTGGAAGATCTGAAGCTTACACGCTGCAAACTATGGCCAGACCAATTCCTTCACAAAGCAATGAACTTTCCTCTATGCTTGCTTCCATAAAAGACTCCAAAGAAGAAGTGTGCAGGCTGGACCTTTGTTCTCTTGGATATGAATGGTTAAGAGATTAGCACAAACATATTTCAACCGAAAGTAAATTTGTATGGTTGTCAGGCCATAAAAACTAACTAAACAAACAAAACCAAACCAAAAAGTTCCACCTATTGCAGTTTTGTGAGCCCTGTGGCAACCCAGCAGTTTGCCCCAGGTTGTGTGGAAAAGGCGCGTTACACTGAACGAATGACACCTTCTAAAACAGTATTTTTATCCTATTTAGCTTGTCAGCTCTTTACATTCTCAGTTCATTCTCTCACCTGCTGTATTTTCCTTTTCCCATCTTTGTTTTCCTTCTCCTACCAGCCGTGAGCCAGCAGGATATGCTAGGCAAAGACTTTTTCTTGGATGGTCCTCTGTTGGCCAAGGTCTGAACGATCCCTGGCTCTGGCGTGGGGAGGGGAAGGAGATGGCAAGCAAAACCGTAGCTATAGGGTGGGTGGCACTGTGAATACGGAGCAAGGAAATCCATCTTCATTCAGATCCACTAAGAATGGATTCTTTTGGAAAGGGTCAGCAAAAGTGCCTCTCTGCTGTGGAGTAATGCCAGGGGTTTTTTTAAGCCTGATGTCAAGATGTTCATTAGATATTTGTACATTAATAGTCTGGTGGAAGCCAAGGATGTTGTTGTATTCCTGCACGTGGCTTGAGCTCTGAATCAGCGTGTGCTAACAGGCAGATCTTGGCACCATCCTCCATGATGTTTGCAACGCCTGCAGCTTCTACTTAATTCATTGTTTGGTGTTTCTGACGTCACTGCTGACCTCATAGCTCACAGAAGTCAGGTCCACCAGAGCTTTTGATGCTTTCACTGAATTAGAAGCCAGAAACTGACTCAGAAACCAGCGAGAAGACAGTCCTACCGGCTACTTCAGTTTGATGCCTCCTGTGGCTGTGCCGTGATTTATTCATGTGCGTCAAAGCTTCAGTCTTGCAGCTGTGGGTGCCAAAATGGTGGGTTTGTGGTAGCTGTCGTGCCCATAAATTGAGACAGAGTTTGCAGGACAAGTCAGTGTATTTTAACAGAGGAGTGGGATATTGCAGGAGAGCAAATCAAACCAGACCACAAGCCCATTAGTGTGTGCTTGGCTTTTGCTCTGTTCTGTAACTCCAGTGTCACCTCTCCTTTCTTTTCTACCACTTCTGTTATTTGTTTTGAGGAGGAGGCCCAATATTGGACCCATATTAGTTGGCTACCATGTGACCTCTAAGGTGATGCCTAATAGTGGTGGTAAAACTGAAAACATGAATACATCTGCATTACTTTCACGGCTTAAGTGAAGTTAAAAGGGTGCCTTGGTAAGCCTTTCTGTTTTTTCTTTTTCTTCCTTTTTTTTTCCTTTTTAAATCTTTTCTTTTCTTTTCTTTTCTTTTCTTTTCTCTTCTCTTCTCTTCTCTTCTCTTCTCTTCTCTTCTCTTCTCTTCTCTTCTCTTCTCTTCTCTTCTCTTCTCTTCTCTTCTCTTCTCTTCTCTTCTCTTCTCTTCTCTTCTCTTCTCTTCTCTTCTCTTCTCTTCTCTTCTCTTCTCTTCTCTTCTCTTCTCTTCTCTTCTCTTCTCTTCTCTTCTCTTCTCTTCTCTTCTCTTCTCTTCTCTTCTCTTCTCTTCTCTTCTCTTCTCTTCTCTTCTCTTCTCTTCTCTTCTCTTCTCTTCTCTTCTCTTCTCTTCTCTTCTCTTCTCTTCTCTTCTCTTCTCTTCTCTTCTCTTCTCTTCTCTTCTCTTCTCTTCTCTTCTCTTCTCTTCTCTTCTCTTCTCTTCTCTTCTCTTCTCTTCTCTTCTCTTCTCTTCTCTTCTCTTCTCTTCTCTTCTCTTCTCTTCTCTTCTCTTCTCTTCTCTTCTCTTCTCTTCTCTTCTCTTCTCTTCTCTTCTCTTCTCTTCTCTTCTCTTCTCTTCTCTTCTCTTCTCTTCTCTTCTCTTTTTCTCTTCCCTTCTTTTTTGTCACTAGACTGAACTTGAGTAACTGCCTGGCTCCTAGTCTTGGGATCATCTCTGCCACCATTTCTTTGGGGCTGGCAGAGATGACTCTTGGTAGAAGCCTGGGGAATTGATCCAGCTATGGCGTGGACAAACCCAGCAGGAGTGGGGATGGGAAGGCTGGGAGCCTGTTGGTTTGGGCTGGCTTTTGCAGCACTGCTGCCAGACATCGAGCCACCAGCTAGGCCTAAGACTTTCCCTCCCTTCTCTTCTGAAAATCCTGCTTGTGGACCTGCTGCCAGGGAATTTAATTCAGGCCTGTAGACCAGAGCTTTAGAGCAGCATTTGCGCAGATGCCCGGTTTGCAATAGCAGGCTCGAGCCCCAAATGTTGTATCTTGCTTTTCTTAGACACGCTCTCACAACTGTGCTCCCAGGGATTCTTTCACAATTCCTGCAGCCTGGCACACGCTGCCTGATGTTTTTGGCTGCTGCACACTCCTCCGTTGCTGCAGGCACACAGAGAACATCCATCTTCCTAGGGGCAGAGGATTTTTGGAAGTGTTTAGATGCGTTCAGCTGAAGGGGAAATAGTGTGAAACCTATGAATTATTCACAACGGGGAAAATGAGCACCTGATGGTGCCTACTGGACCTGAAGAAATAGTGTATCTTAGGAAGATAAAAGCTTGGGAAGGAACTCTCAACTCCCACACCCAACAGATGTTTTAAAACCCTGTAGGAGAAAGTCCTATGTAATTTGAGGCTTAGCAAGCACCAGCCCTGTCAGCTCATACATCCCACTGCAAGTCCAACTACTACGCTGTAGAGCCACATAGCGGAGTACTCCATGTCTTGCACCACTACCTACTTGCATTAATAGACCAGTGTCATGGTTTAACCTCAGCCAGCAACTAAGCACCACGCAGCCACTCACTTACTTCCAACCCTCACCCATTGGGATGGGGGAGCAAATCGAAAGAGTGAAAGTGAGAAAACTTGAGGGCTGAGATAAAGACAGTTTAATAGGTAAAGCAAAACAAGGAATGCATTCACTGCTTGCCATGGGCAGGCAGGTGTTCAGCCAACTCCAGGAAAGCCAGGCTCCATCACACGTAACGGTGACTTGGGAAGACAAATGCCATCACTCCACATGTCCCCTACTTCCTCCTTCTTCCCCAGCTTTTATTGCTGAGGATGATGTTCTATGGTCTAGAATATCCCTCTGGTCAGTTGGGTTCAGCTGTCCCAGCTGTGTCCCCTCCCAACTTCTTCTGGACCCCCAGCCTCCTCACTGGTGGGGTGGTGTGAAGAGCAGAAGAAGCCTTGACAATCTGTAAGCCCTGCTCAGCAATAGCTAAAACATTTCTGCATTATCAACACTGTTTCCAGCACAAATCCAAAGCACAGCCCTGTACCAGCTACTGTGAAGAAAATTAACTCTACCCCAGCCAAAACCAGCACAACCAGTTAAACAAACCCTGATGATGAGTCCGAGATTTGTCCTAGGTGAAGATGATAGCAAGCAAGGGGTGAAGCAATAGTGATGTCTCTTCCCTGCCACTGACAGAAGGTGCAATGCTAGCTCCTCCAAATGTCCTCTCCTCCCTTCTTCACATATGCAGTGACAAAAGAGGAAGGCATGCTGCTTCACTCTTTCATTTTTGGTATGTTGAACATCTGAGGTGCTAGAGAATGGAGGAGAACCACTGCAGTATCTAGAACAGGCACAGAAGTTTGCAGGGTGATGGAGCTGGTACAGCATCATGACGGTATGTAAAAACATCCTTAATGTGAGGAATGCACAAAGGCTGAGGAAAAGGGACTAATGATTTCCATTCATAAGCCTGAATCCTAATTCCAAAGTGATGACAGCCTGTGCAGATGTACTTGTCATGACTTCTCCAGTGGGGTCCTGAGCTCCTACAAGGATGGAGGCTGCAGGGCCTCCCTGCACAGCCTTTTCCCGTGCTCATTTCACTGTCCTCAGAGTCAAAAGGCTGCGGTTCCACGTGCCTTACATCTTACAGTGACATTTCAGCTCCTTGGGCACAGTGTATAAAAGTCTTTAGGAGCTCAAGAAGGCATCCAGTGGGTTGTCTAAGCAAGTCAAACTGACTTCAGTGGAAAGTCTTACTTGCTTGGATAATCCCAGTAGAGAGAGCACGTCCTTTTTGTGCCCCATCCCAGTTGGCATCTCAGTGTGTGACTGAACAGAACTGAAAACTTTGCTCCGCTGTTCATAGTGATTGGGAAAGGCAGCTACAAGTAGCACTGGGGGAGAGTTTACTTTTTTTTGACTCACCATAATTGTAGAAAAATGAGGAGGTAGAGATAAGAAGAGGCTGATGAGGTGGGGGTTGCACGCAAAAACTAGTCACACAAGGAAAACATATTAATTTACTTACAGAAAAACATAACTTTTAAAATAATTCATTAAAAAACCCAACCTTCTAAATCACAGCTGGACAGAAATCTATGATTTTTTTCTGGGTTCTTACTTAAACATATAATATAATCCAGTCTTAAAATATCTGTATTTGTTCAGGCTCAGAGTACAACACCCTTTTATATCCATAGTTACAAACTGCCAAGCCTATTGCTTCTGCTGTTGGGTGATATTTTGCCATTTGCCTGTGGAATCTGAACAATGAAATATAATCTTGTTTGTACTCTGGGCTACTTTAAATATTCACATAAAATGCTGAGAATGCCTTTATTTTATCTGGGATGTTTCAATGTGGGGATTATTCAGCTTGTTAGAGCATAGGGAGGAGGAGGGGAACTGGTTCCAGACCTCTTTTAAGTTGGACACCCTAAAACTCCCTCTTTAAAAGAATGACTCTCTCTGAAATACTTCTCTCTTCAGCTGGCACCATGGCAGCAGGATAGCAAAGCCCTCTTCTTCTCCCCTCCCCCAAAAAACTGAACAGGATTTCCAGTGAAGATCTGCTCTGGAGGTAAATTCTTGGTGCCTTTCTGCAGGGATCTGTGTTATTAGGTGTTGGCAGCTATAAATACAGAACAAGCTGACTGAGGCAGATCCTGCCTGTTCAGAACCTTCCCTGAGGGTTACCAGCCAGGCTTCAGGACGTCTAAATATGATGTGTTGTCATTTCTGAACTGCTGCAGTTTGCAATCCAGCTTGTTAAAAGACTCTGAAATTAGCAATGGTTTAATAAAATTGGTGATAAATTGCTGTTTTACAAGAGGTACTGTTTGAGCCGTCATCACTCATTCAGAAGAGAGACAGGAGAGCAGCACACTCCTTAGATTCAAGCATCCTGATTTATATTGTCTCCACGCCGTGGACCGGGTCACTCAACAGTGCTGCTAAAATGCCACATAAATACAACTGTCCTAGCTACAGGAAGAAGCATTCATCATCTTACTTCCTTGCTTTGTTTTTTTAGGACATGATAACCAAGACCTGAAACTTTTACCTTCTGTTTGCCATACTAAAATATTCCCGAGCACTAATTTTTTTCTCTAGGATGCCTAGTCCCCTGGGATTTTGTGTGTTTTAAAGGGTTGTGTAGACTGGGAAAGGAAAATGTGCTCAGATATTTGCTGACCTCCCTCTAGTGGCTGTTATTGGGGATAAAAATAGGGTGGGATGATGAACTCCAAGGTGATGTATGTGCATTAACCATTATATTAAGAGGAAACGAAGTGAACTGGGGAAGAAAGCTCATGCCATATCAAAATCCATCACAGAATTACTGAGTTATTGCCTAAGCTCAGCTGCTGCTCTTCGGTCCTGAAAATATTTATCTTCCTTATTCCTTCCCTGCTTTCCAGCTCTCCCTCTGTGTCCTTACAAGTGATGATACAAGGACGCTGCTGGGCCAAAGACTGCATGTAGAGTGATTTTTTATTTTTTCCAGTTCCGTTAGTTGACCAAGTAAGACCAATAAGCAAGCCCTTGTTTTTCAGACAAGGAAAAGATATCGTGTGCCTGAAAGCCTATCTGATTTTTCTAACCACATCCATTGACCTATCAAAAGATGCTGTTTTCTCTTGTTTACCTTGTCCTGACTGAGGAGACTGAGGGGAGACCTAATTAATGTTACATTAACATACAAATATGTTAAGGGTGAGTGTCAGGAGGATGGAGCCAGGCTCTTCTCAGTGATGCCCAATGGTAGGACAAGGGGCAATGGGTGTGAGCTGGAACACAGGAGGTTCTGCTTAAACTTGAGAAGAAACTTCTTTACAGTGAGGGTGACAGAGCCCTGGGACAGGCTGCCCAGGGAGGGTGTGGAGTCTCCTTCTCTGGAGACATTCAAAACCCACCTGGACGCCTTCCTGTGTGATCTCATTTAGGTTCCTGCTCTGGCAGGGGGATTGGATTAGATGATCTTTTGAGGTCCCTTCCAATCCCTGACATTCTGTGGTTCTGTGATTCTGACAAATATTTAAAGAACAGGTCAGATCTGGGAAGTGCAGCATCTTTATTCCAGTTCCAGTACTTTTCTGGCAGTTCTCTGCAGTAAACATCAGTATCTGTGACAAAACGGTGTCTGTATGCACAGCCAGCACGTGTGTTCCTGCTTTTAAGATCTTGCTGACTGTGACTCAGTACCTTTTTGCTTACCAAATGTGTGTACTTGTTGTTGAGACGTGAGAATTGCCAGGAATACATGACTCTTTATATTTTTATAGAAAAAGATAGCGATGACGGTGTAGCAAGACAAAAATTGGGGCAGGAAAACAGCCCATTAAAAATGGCAAAAGTGCAAAGCTCCTTCAGGTCCAAGAGGAGCTTTTCCCTGGTGTCTCCTTTTGGATCTCTTGCACTTTGGCCTCCAGGCGTTAAGTGGAAGGTGAGGTTTGTAGGCAGTGTGAGACAAGCTGACCCAACCTGCATCTTCAGACCATCCTAACGAAACCCACCTCATGAGTTTATGCTTCTGGCACAGCAGAAATTAAGGTTGCTATGGATGTTCTCTTGACTGTTGTTATTGATGTTGTAGCCTGAGATTTTGCTAGCTAAAAATACCAACTGGGTTCCACCTGAACCTCACTCTGGGACAAGGTTCTCTGCCGATGTCTTAGCTCCAGGCACTCCACAGTCAGGGGGTATGTTCTGAGCTCAAACTTATTTGCAAACATACAGGTGGAGTTAAAAAGCCACTTGAGGTCACCCGTTCCATATACACAAATGCCTCTGACGTAATGTCCTGCCAAAAGAAAAAGAAAAAAAAAGCAATGTCAAAATCAAGGATCCAAATAATTCTTTTGGAGAAGTTTTATCTGCAAAGCCACTATAAATAATCTCCTACACAACAAATATGCTAAAAGGCCTACTGGATGTGCAATGGAAGTAAGTATAAATAATAAGATGGCATGAAGAAAGTTACTTCACAACAAAAAATGAGCAAAATAAGAAGACAAGTCAGAAAAGAAGTGACTTTCAGACAAGGCTGAAACAGAGCAAAAGGGAATTTCCTTTTGTCAGTGAAGAAAAAACAATACTTTTACTCATACTGCACTTTCCACTGACTAATTCTGGGTGATAGTGGTGTAATTTCAATTATTTCAGTGTAGTTATGCCAATGTGAAACTGCTGTAATTGAAGCTGGCTGAAGTTCTCAAAATTTTTCTCCTCAACACAACTATGTTATGAATAACGAATTCTTGAAATAAAATTTGTATCCTTAGCATTTGGGCATTCCCTTTCTCATTCCACGTCCATGCCCTGCACACTGCTGCTGGCTCTAGTGCATCTGCATCCCAGCGAGGGATGTACACATGGGCGATTCCCACCCTCCTGCAAGAAAATTCCCCCAAGGCCTTCAAGAAAATAGTCAGCTAACTCATGTGAGCCCTAAGCCCTGCCAAATATCCCCCTTTCCAAGAGAGATATCATCTATAAAATTCCTGATGAAAAAATAACTGTTCCAGCTTTCTCATTGGTTATGTAGCTACTATCATTCATGTAAAGAGGACTATGGAGATGATAACTCCTTTTTAATGTCTCCTCTCTGATGAAGTGCTGTCTAAAGACTCTCTCACATTATGGTTAGAGGCTGTAGGAGTACAAGACCAGCAGTCAAGTGTTTTTCACTATATGAACAGGAAGAAGAAATGGAGAAAAATATACACATTACCATGACAACCTCCATGGCTCTCTTCCATATCAATCCACTTCACCGCTTTCAGGTCACCTTCCCATGATGCGTTGGGCATGGAGCCTGGGACACCTGCAATTAGGTAACAGAAAATCAAATCATTAGGTTTTTTTAACAGCTAAGTGTTTGGGTCTATGTCCACTCTCTGGGACCTTTTGCCACAGAACTGGAATGAAATACTTAGGAATATGCATCAACAGATGCCTGGCTGCTAACTTCATTGTCAAGTTCCCTCACTGAAAGCATCTTTCATGACATAAACAAGATGTCAGCCCAAGAGATCTAAACTTTTCACTGGAGAACTAAAATCCCCCTTTTGTAACAGCCTCAGCATGATACCGGGTGCATGTACAATCATTCACGTCGCCTTCTCAACCACCACTGCCCTCCAAAGAGCATTTGAGCATTGGTCCACCAACATTTAATACCTTCACATGAATTTAGTGGCAAATACTTTCATTTTTTTTAATTTTTTTTAAAGAAAAGAAGCTAACAGAACAAATTCAAGCATGACATAGCTAAATGGAGTAATGACTTTTATATCAGGTCCAAAAAGACCGTATGATCCAACAGCAGAACCACCATAGCACCTTGCCATAAACAGAGATGCATGGCTGCTATAGACAGAACTTAACAACCTTATTTCTCCCCCTCTATATATCAGACCATTATCAAATAAAATAACACCCCAAAACGTGGAGTTTTGTCCTGGGGACAATTCAGAAAATGTTACTCTTCCACAGAAAGCATAAAGCTAAAGATAACACCTTAGAAAAGATAAAAAAGGGCAGTGATGGCAGGGGATAAATACTTTAAATGGCCTGGGATGTGCATCACCATCCCAAATTAAAAACCTGTTCGTAACAGATGGGAGTAAATGTGGTGTACGGAAAGACTTGGAAAATGCTGACACAGTGGGAAAGCAGAAAGGTGACTGACAAAACAGGAACAACCTCAGGACATCCACAAAAACACTGGAAGGCACTGACTTCCAGGAATGCAAAACTACTGACTTCACATTATTCACCATCTCCTAAATTGAGCAAACTAGGCATTTTTGTAAGTTAATTAAATACTGGGGGAAAGTTTAGCTCAGCACTGGGAAAAAAAACCTGTATTTACCACATTTTCCCTTAAATATTTGTTTGAGCAACTGATTTCAGATTTGGAAGGTGTTCTGGGGTCCTGTTCTTACAAATACATTTTTTCTGAAAAGTGCTCCTGAAGGTGAAAGTTAATATAAACTTCGGCAGGAGTTTCTCACTCTACTTTCGTCCAGCTCTCATCTCCCATTCCATCAAGGTTAGCAGAGTTTTGTTCCTGAAAACAGGGAGCAGGGAGGAGCCACCTCGCAGACAGCAGTACTGAGTACTGCCCTGGAAATGAGTTTGCCACCTCCAGCAGAACTGCGCTGCTCGGGTGTGAAGACAGTCACAGGTGACTGGAAAGACACACCAGCCCCTCCAATGCCTTTGATTTCATGTCTTCCCTTGGTGGCAGAGGTTTGGAGACAGGAAAAAACACGCCCTGCTGCAGAGCCTGGACCTCATCCACAGGACAAAGGCAACACAACCTGCTTCTCCGATAAGTTCTTCCCCTTGTTTTGTCATTGCAATCGCAGCGAGAGTTGACCTGCATGTGGTGGCTCCAAGAGGCTGCCCACTCCCTTTCCTCCTTGCTTTGCTACCATGTATTATGAAGACAGACATCCACAGCTTACACAAAACAAATCACTGTGTTGGCATTTCTGTAATGCACACGTAAACCAACATTGGGCTGGAAATCTTGCAACATAAAAGGCTGCCTGATCTGCCTTGATTTTCCAAGTCCCATACCTGTGATTCCAGGATCAAACCAATGCATCGATTAAAACCTAGCTGCCAACAGGCTAGTCTCCACCAGTCCCCTGAAGAACCTGGTGCTTCCTCGTTGGCATCTCTCTCTAGGGATGGAGAAAACTTCTTTACACTTCTGTGCCACCAACTGATCCAAGATTTTCTCCTGCACTTTATAAGCTGATGCAGTTTTATAAGCTGGTGCAAGGTGCTTCAGAAATCTACCCGAAATGGTGTACACATCACCCTTGGGAATATTATTCTGCAAGATCTGGTTGAAATCAACCATAACTTTTGCTGGACTGTGAGGCCATGCATTTATGTTTTGGGAAACATGCAGGGCTTGGGGTGGTTCATGTGTAAGTGGGCAAGTGCATACCCTCTCCCCTATGAATGAAGGCATGTAGCCCACCAGTGTATGACAGAAACTTGGAAATTCACAAAGTACATGTATGGCCAGTAAGACAGTATGGCCGAAGAGGGTGGAAGCCAGGTGGTTGCCAAGCTGCACCCCTGGGTCGTCATGGGGCAGGGCAGCTGCTGCTAAGCAGGAAGGCATGCAGCATCTCTGAACTCATCACACTGCAAAGCCCACCACCTCTGGGGACCTCCCTTACTTAGTCATGGGTGCTGTTCCCACCAGAAGACAGCTCAGCCAAGGGGATAAATCTCCAGGACACCAAACTCAAGGAGGCTGAGTGTACCTTCCATGCTTGCTACCAGTGCTGCCAACACAGGCTGTCACCTACCTGGGTGTTTCTCCATGTGAATAAACAAGATTGGTGCCAACCCACTGGTGGGTACCACGAGGAGCCACAGCCAAACCTCCACACATTTGGCCACCACACAACAGCCAAGCAATGCCAGCTGCTGAGATCTCTTACCAAGGCAGCAGGTGTCAGGGCAGGGACACCTGTGCCCTCCCCAGACCCAGTGTCCAACCTGGGATCCTGCTGAGTATCACCCAGAAATACTCATTGGGGCTGTAGTTGTCCTTGGACCAGGCCAGCAGATCGATGGCACTCTGGTTGCGCAGCACAGCTCCATGAAAGCCTGGGTGATGGCCATGTAGACAGAGCCAAAGTAGATGGTGAGGTTGTAGGATGGGGGTGCCTTGCACAGTTGGGTGGTGACCAGCCCCGAGGTGTTGTGCCTGGCCCTCTCCCTGTGCATGTATTTGGTGCATGTGGTGATGTAGGGGGGCAGCAGCACCTGGGGGTGATGTCCTTCCCCCTGAGGCCTTTCAGCAGCCGGACAACCTCCCAGCTGATCTTCAAGGGAAAGTCCAGTCCACCAGGTGCTGCAGCACCCGATGGAAGGGGGCCGGCATCTTGGCATCCATATGGAGGTCTTGGGCTCAAAGGTCTCAAACTCCTTGTGCAGGGTCATGATGTAGGTGATGGGGAAGGCAGCATCCTCAGCTGAGAGGGCACGGGTGACATAGCAGCTGTGGGACACGTAGGCACTGCATCTTCAAGGGAAAGTCCAGTCCACCAGGTGCTGCAGCACCCGATGGAAGGGGGCCGGCATCTTGGCATCCATATGGAGGTCTTGGGCTCAAAGGTCTCAAACTCCTTGTGCAGGGTCATGATGTAGGTGATGGGGAAGGCAGCATCCTCAGCTGAGAGGGCACGGGTGACATAGCAGCTGTGGGACACGTAGGCACTGCAGGAGGGTGCCCCA
>NW_010326836.1:22923-27844 GCF_000700745.2 Antrostomus carolinensis | reverse complement strand
GCCCTCGCCACTCACCACCCACCACCTGCCATGCCTCAGCAACTCGTCAGCGCCCAGCAGCACCACAGTGGACAACAGCAGCCCCATGGTGGCCAACAGCAGCCCCACTAGCTACCACCACTGCCACATGGCCCACACCACCAATTTTGGCACACCCCTGGCCTGGCCAGAACCTCCCAAGCAGTCTGACCCTGAGAGGACACAAACACAAGGTTGACCTGTAGAACACACCACCACGAGTCACACCCCACACTCAGGAAGGATGTCCTCGTCACCCCCCATAGCTGGCCCAGCACCCCAGGGTGCTCCCTGGGCCTGCCACCTTCATGGTGTCTTTCCGGACATAGCCCTCAGGATGGTTCTGGCCCTACTGGGTGCAAGGGGACACCCACTCAGCAGGCTGACCCTGCCTTCTGGTGGTGACCATCAACCATGCAACCCTCCTAGCTGCATGAGAAGTCCCACCCATGGACACAGGGCTTCAGTCCTAGGTTCATCCCATCTCTTTGAGTCCCTTTCAGGTTCTACAACAGTAAATTAGCTTTGGTTTGGGATTTTCTTTTTTCAACTTTTGTCATCTTGCAGAACTGCTATAAGGAGAAATCAAGGGGATAAGCTGTCAGTGTTAGGTTGGAGAGAAGCTGATGAGCAAATGCAGGTTGGATGGAAACAGTCACCTCTTAACCCTGTACAGCAACAAGAATTTGTCTGACCAGGCCCTTAAAGACATGTAAGAACAGTTTGCTCTGAAATCCTAGTTTGTCTGCTTTCTTGTTTGTCCTGCAAGACAAGTTCTCCCACTCGTCCATGGGAGGGAGGTGGCTGGTTAAAATATGGGGGAATCCTCAGAAGAAAAGATTTTCTTTCTAGATGAGATTGAAACAATGGAGAAAAAAACCCATAACCTCGCCTTAAAAATGTACAAAGGTTCAATTTTGTATTTTGCCATCAATTTTCATTTCAGTGGAGTATATGAATGTAAAACTGTGTCTGTGGAGGGGTGAGGCGTTAACTAAAATAAACTCAAGATTGTCCAGCTTTAAAGGAGACCTCAGAACCTGGAGAGAAGGAAATAAAACTCAGGGGCAAAAAAAAGAAGAAGCTTATTTAAAACTACTTCTTTGAAGACAGCATCTCCTTGAGCAGTCAGGCTGTTGACAGTCGTAAGAGAGCTAAACAGCATCTCCTGTGTTGAATCATCTGAAGGTTAATAAGGAAAGGGTCTTGGTTCTAGGAGGTTTATTTGATTATATGTTTTGAAGGTTTCTTCTGAGCTGTTATTACCCATAAACTAACCCTAGTGTCTCCGGCAGGGTTGCAGTCCTGCATCAGAGGAGCTGAACTCTACAGGGCTGTTCAGGAAACACCTGCTTCCCAGAGTGAGAGTGAGCTGGACCTGTGGGGACATGCTGGGTGCCGAGGACAGCTGATGGGAGAGCCACTCTGCAGGAACCATTGGTGCCCACCCCAGCACCCATTCAGGTATGGTTCTGGCAACTTCCAGCACGGCTGCCCAGGCAGGTGCTGGCATCAGGATATGTCTCTCAACACGTATAAATACATCTTTAGGTGTGGTCAGATGAATTTACTCGTAGGTGAAAGGAGGGGACAGGTTCAGGTGTCCTGACTGGATTTCCCCCCTAAAAAAAAAACAAGGGCTGTTGGCAGCTCAACATGTAGGAACATCAATAAAAGTCTCTGTGATTGCAGCTGGGCTGAAGTTCAATTGGTTACATGCACGAGTTGTGCTAGACATTACCTGATACCAGAATTTAAGAAAGAAAAAAATTCTTCCTTAAATTACTCTCATCTGATTCTGTTCCTCAAGGAATTGTGCTGTTTGGAGCCACACCAGTGTCTGATAGTTGTAAAGATAAAGGATAATCAAGTGAAGGAACACAAGCCCATTTGTTAACTGTGGCTTTTCAGGAAGACTTCTTTAGCTCATCATCACTAAGTAGTGTTTTAGTGAGAGCCAAACAGTTGGTTGTGAAACAAAGTATTGCTCCTATTGAAAGCAGTACTTACATTCCAGTGACTTCAGATTACAAACCCTATTTTAAATTCCATCTTCTCAGGTTAACCACAATATCTGAATGGTGGAGAGAGGACAAGAGTAATTTTTCAGGAAATTCTGCCACGAAGAAGGTGGTTTTGTGTTTGCTGCGACTGTGTTGCAACACTTTCCCTTACGCAGGTTTTTCAAAAGGGGAAGGTTTTGATGAGGAGATTATAACAGCTTTGTGAGCATGAGACTCAGTAACAGTCACAGGAAAATCCCTATTTTTTTATGCCTTATTCCTATGAGAAGTTCTTGCTCAATCAGGAAGTCTCATTGAAATAATGGAGAATATGAACAAGAGAAGAAGGATTAGTTATGAGTAACGCTGTGGACAGAGGTACAAAATATTTTCTTTTCTAGAACATGGATTATTCATCTAGCATCATATTAAAATGATGCTGGTCTGGAATCATTAAAAAGCTTCTGTGTTTCTGTCTGTGTCTGTCTTTTGAAGAGTGAGCATTAAGCTCATGAAAGGGAACAATTTTAACAGGCAGAACAGAACCGCAATAAGACATATTAGTATGATATGAGCATTGCAGAGAAGGTCATTCCAAGAGCCTGTCTACAAATGACAGTGGGATGGAGAGGTACCAAGGTAGTTATGAGTTATTAAGTTGCTGTAATGAGAAGCTCAGTGCAAGCTAAATAATCTGCAAAAAACACAGGTCTGTTTGTACAAGCAAATGGCTGCATAAAAACTTAAAAATACAGAACTGGCCAACATGATTGATTAACGGGCTAGCGGTGCTACTCAGAATTTTCTGGTATTATTCTTGTACCTCACACCCACATCCAAGAGATGTTCCTCGAGAGCCACCAGCTCTTGTTTGGATGTAAAGCTACTGTTTCAGATAAACGGCAGGGAAATTTTACCGAGGACAACTCCCATCTCTCTTGAGAGTGCACGAGCTTGACTCACAGCATTACCCACCACATGCCTACCATTACCTGAGACATGCTGTATGCCAACTGTCTTCCTTATTTTTCTGTCTACCATTCAGCTCCCAGCCAAGGAGGTGCTATTCAGGATGACATAAATGCACTTTCAAAGTTTGGGGGTGGTTTAACACTCCACTGGCAAACAAAATTATCCATCGTTTTGATTCCTTCCCAATCATTTACAAAATGAAGGAATATGTTAGCAACGTTCATCCTGCTCAGAGAGAGCTGAGAGGACTCTGAGGCTTCACATTTAGACAGACACAATACACAACTGTGTCAAAACCACTTAAAATTGTGGTAGGCACACAGCTGGGTGAATCCTTGGAAAAGCAGACACAAGCTAGAAAGCAAAATCATCTTCCATGGGTGGGTTCTCAATTTCCATGTCAGCTTAGCAGCCACAGGAGAAAGAACCTCGCTCAAAGGGATTGAGGTTGCTGATGTCCCCAGGTGCCTGTGCTCAACAGGAAGCTGCTGGAGTTCCCATGCTTCTGTGATTCAGATCAGAGAGTGATCTGGGTTTGTGGGCTTGCACAGGATGCTATGAGCCACACCTTCTGGTAATCAGCTGCCTCGTCTTCACGCCAATGCAAAAGTTTGCCTAGTTTAGCAGCAGGCAGGGATGGCATGCTGTGTACTCCATGTCCCTTCCAGGCTGACATAGAAGCAAAAGTGACATGGTGCTCCTTTTTTCCCCCACTTTCTCTGGGATACATGACCCACAACTGGTCCCCATTCTGCAGGCTTCTTGCAGAAACCAGGAATAAATGTGGTTCTGCCCTGTTACGTTCCCTGCAACCCCCAATTTCCCTTACACCAAGTCCCTACCAAGCACTGTCCATGATCTCTGTGGAGGGATGTACATGACCAAGGCACATCCCAGAGGTGGGACTGTACTATCCATGGGTGGCTGGGGGAATTTTGTGTCAGCTAGAATGAGAGCAAGGAAAATGGTACGTAACTGTGGCTAATGGCTGGCACAGCTGCTAACCACCTTGCACTCCATGTGTGGACAAACCACCCCAAACTTGTTGCTGGTGCTCTCTGCAGAGGCAGGAACCAAAGAACTGCTGAGCATGGCACCATTGCTACACTGTGCCCTGGTTTTTAGCTGAGACGGAGCTGGGTTTCTTTTTAGTAGCTAGAACAGCGCTGTGTTTTGGTTTCAGCTGGGATTGGTTGTGAGAGAAACACTGATAAGATACCAGTGTTTGCATTTTTGTCACTGGAAGTGAAGGACTTTGTGTTCTGTTAGTCTACAAGCACAAGATTTAGGAGGGACAAGGAATATTTAAATTAATAAGCTACACTGACATTTGGCTCTGTCAATGGGATATTCCATATCATATCCCATCATGTCCAGTATATTAATGAGGGGCTCTTCCTCTCTTGCTCTCTCTGTCTCTCACTTGGGCTCCCGCTCTTGTTCTTCCGGGATTGGGGTTTCGGTTCGGGATTGTGGCTCCTCTGGGATCGTTATCTGGGAACGGGCCGGGCTCGGTCAGTGGGTGGTGAGCAATGGCACTGGGTATCACTCATCTGCATATTTTATTACTGTTTTTATTATCATTATTATTTTAATATCAGTATTATTTTAAGTTTCCTTTAATTTCAATTATTAAATTATTCTTATCTTACTCTACGAGTCTCCTTCTCTTGCAGTTTCCCCAGAAAAAGGAACATATTGTAAAAAACCACCTTCACTACAATGCTTACGTAGCTCACAGATTTTAATCTTGTGTAGGGTTTGTGTGGCTAGGTTTGGCTCTGCCAGACACAGGGGAGGTTTCTGGCAGCTTCTCACAGAAGCCACTTCAATGCTCCCCCACTACCAAGATGACAAGTCTTTATTCCTTTCCTTCATCTCAATCCTTACAGGTAAAAAGCTTAAATCAGCTGAAATGTCCAAGGATT
>NW_010326836.1:22526-22852 GCF_000700745.2 Antrostomus carolinensis | reverse complement strand
CTGCTGAGACGCAGAGCGGTAATGCACATCATGCATGGCGCAGTCATCTCTCCCTCAGTGGTCAAAAAGGGTCAGTAAGAGTATTTGATAGATCAACCTTTTATATCAATTATGATCTGATTAAATTTTTGATCTAGGCTTCATCAAAATCCATCTGGGATACACGTGTGTGTGTGTGTGTGTGCGCGCGCACCTGTGCATGCATGTGTGTATCTACAGAACCCAAAAGCGAAGGCGGACTCACCTGGGATCCTGTTGAGCGTCACCCAGTAGTGCTCGTCGGGGCTGTAGGTGTCCTCGGACCAGGCCAGCAGATCGATGGCACG
>NW_010326836.1:19056-22466 GCF_000700745.2 Antrostomus carolinensis | reverse complement strand
GGTCAGGTTGTGAGGCGGGGGTGCCTTGTGCACAAATGTCCACAGCATGAAGGAAAATAAAGAGTATAATTGCTCCCTGTGCACGTATTTGGTGCGTGCGGTGATGTGGGGTGGTGGTAGCACCCCAGGGGTGATGTTCTTGCCCCCAAGACCCTTCAGCAGCCGGACAATCTCCCGATTGGTCTTCAAGGGGAACTCCTGGCCGCAGGTGTTGAGCAAGTAGCGCCAGGGCACTGCCAAGGCCAGAAGGTCCTTCATGCAGTGGAGGTCAGCCCGTAGGCGGGAGGCACCACCATAGACCACCCGCTCTGCCCGGGAGGCGAGGAAGGCATTGGGGAAGCAGCCCACCAGGCGCTGTACTGCCCAATGGAAGGTGGCCGGAGCCTTGGCGTCCACGTGGATGCAGTAGACATTTTGGGGCATGTAGACTGCCCTGAAGAGCCGCTCGAAGGTCTCAAACTCCTTGTGCAGGGTCATGATGTAGGCGATGGGGAAGGCAGCCTCCTCAGCCGAGAGGACACGAGTGATATAATGGTTCTGCGTGATGTACTCTGTGCAACTGGATTCTCTGAATGATGTTTTTAAAATGTTTTCCTTCAGAAAGGGCACCTTATCTTCTTCAATAAGTGCTTTACAGGCTTCTGCTAAGGTTGAAATCACCGAGAAGTTCAGCCTCCTAAGAGATTTTTGTGTGTGCAAATTAACAGCGTAGAAAACCAATGGAAGTGAGACACTGAGAATCAGGACAGCGAAGAAGCAATATCTGAGTGTATTCATTGCTGCTCAGGAGAAGAGTCTCACTTGAAATATTGCAAAGAAGTCAGACCAGACACCACAAACAGCTTGTTCTGTTGGCTGCGCTTGCTTCCTGGTGGAGAACGCATGCGTCCGTCAGATGCAGGGTATGCAGCTGCTGTCCTTACTTTCGATATTAATAGTTTTGTAGTCATCTTTGATGTGGAAGCAGCATAAGTAGCAAACAACTTGCAGATGGAAGCTCCTCCACAGCACCCTGAAGATAAAACAGACACATTGTGTAATTCCAGGCTTGGCAGTGAACAGCCAACACTACATATTTCACAGTGTCCCTGAGCTCAATTTATGGATATGTTCTTAACTGCTCCCTCCCTACTCTCCCCGCACGTATCGTATAGCTGTGAAACTTCCTGTGTATGCACCCTGTGACAGGAAAACCTCATATCTACCTCTTCTATCACTCTCTTTTTTTACTTATAGGAACTTTTTTTTGAACCACCCAGTCAGTCATCACTGCTTCAGAATTATGAGAGGGTTTTTCAGCTCACCGTGCTACTGACACTCAAATACCCGAAGCAGGAGAATCTTTTTTGCCTCTGTATAGAATTGTATCGGAGCCAGCAGGTTTTTGCAGCAAGGTTTTCTTCATTTGTACATTTGAAATCTGCCAAATAGTTTCTGCTAAGTGTCATGGATGAGTTTTGATCAGCTCTGGGCTTACATCCACCACAAGGAACTGGATTAGTGAACGCTGCTATTTAAATTACTTAAGCTAACCTCAGGCTTTGTGATGAGACATTCTTGTTGGTAAGAGCCGCGCATACATTTGGTATAACAACATGCTTAAGCAATGCGAGCTTGTGGTATGGCTCTGACTAAAGAGAAATACTTGGTAACTCTCTCTCTTCCAGCTGTGAGTCTGTTCATGTGGATCTCCTGCCGTGAGAGAGCATGTTTGGGGCACATAAACTTTTTCCAACGTCATGTACTTTTGCTCCAAAACAAAGTAATGCTGAGGCAATAGCAGATGATCTGAGACTATGCCAGTAATGTTTTGATTGGGCAGCCCAGTGTGCTACAGAAGCAGAAATACTATCACCTACCTTCCAGTTCATCCAGACAAACCACCTCAGGCACTGGCAGGTCCCTCCCAGAAGCTGCACTTTCCTCCCAGATTGTCTTCAGGAGCCTCTGTTCAAACAGATTAAAGGCTGTAGGTAGTGGCTCCAGCCCATCAGGTACAGTCACAAGCTATAACGAGGAGAGAATCACTGGAGAAACATTCTAAGCTTGTAGCCAGATTGTCCCTCAAGTGGGGCACTGGTGCAGGATGTGGGACAGAGCTGGCATTCAAGCTTACCCAGTGCCAGCAAGCAGCAGAGCAGCTCCTCACCAGGAAGTCAGCAGCAACAGTTAAGAATAACTGCGGTCACGCTGGAGATCCACCACAACCTCCTTCGTGGACACCAGCACCTTCAGAAGGAGGATGGCTCTGATGGAGCAGAGGGGCTGGAACAGAGGTGTGCAAAGGCCCAGGGAATAACGGAGGCTTGCCTGATGCTGCTGAGAAGTCATCTGGAAAATGCTGCCACAACCCAACAGTACAGCTTGTTAAAAGGGGATTCAGAAAGATAAGCAGATGCTGAGCTGAGACCACTGCCCAAGTCCAGCAAAGAAACACACAGCAAACACCACCATGAAGGGAAAAACATGTCCCAGCCCAGTGACTTGTGAACGCTGTCCTGAGGTGCCCAGACCTGCCTGGAGTGCTTCAAACCACTGCTCCTTCCTGATTTGATTGTTACAGTGAATTATATCCAGGAGCGAACAACACTGACTTACCCAACACCTCAGTAATGCCAACTGCCCTGATGTCCTGGTTTTGCTAGGATAGAGTTAATTTTCCTTTTAGTAATTAGAAGAGTAGTATTTTACTTTCAGTGTTTCAGTTCAGACATATCATGAAAAGAACTTTGATAACAGTACTTGTGTTGCTACAGCTCAAGGCCACGCTGTTTGTTTCACAGCTGCATTAGGACTGGGAGGGGGGAAGCGCAGTGAGGAGCAAAACCCAAAACTGGCATCTGGTTGTGCCAATGAAATATTCCATATCATATCACGTCATGCCAGTATATTAACCAGGGATGACTGGAAGACGGGGCACTTCTCTCGGGGATCGCTCGGGCTCACTCTTCCGGGGTTTCGGTTCGGGACCGTCTCGGCTGCGGGATCGTTGGCTGGCACAGGCTGGGAATTGGTCGGTGGGCGGTGAGCACTGTGTGTCACTCATTTGTGTGGTCTGTTGTTGCTGTTGTTGTCATTATCATTTTTCTTTTGATTAGTAAATAGTTTTTGTCTCAACCCGTGAGTCTTCGCCCTTCTTTCCAAGTTCTCTCCCCTGCTCCCTGGGTGAGGGGGGGTGGGGAGGGTGGTGGAGCAGGCTGTGTTTGGCTGCAAGCTGCAAGCAAAAGGGTGAATCCACCCAAACCACCACACCTGACCACAGGTGACTATAAGGCCAGCAGCTTCTTGCTGTCCTTTGTGCATTCCATAGACCATTGAGTTCAACATCTTCCCAGCTGCCTGCCAGACCATTTCTTCCCCTGTGCCATGGTCTTAACATGAGACCTCCATCCAGCTGGAGTTAGGAAAAT
>NW_010326836.1:15897-18985 GCF_000700745.2 Antrostomus carolinensis | reverse complement strand
TTCCTGCAGGAGCCAGGATTTCCTTGGGGAAGTCTCAGCTGGGGGCAGAGAGCACAGGTAGCTTTTCCAAAGTGTCAAAGGCTGAGATTTTCCAAGGCATTTAGATGTCTTTGAAACTGTTTGCCCAGATGCTTTTAATATTCCATTTTAGGCATTGTGTAACCTACTACACAGCTAGGAAGGCTTTTAAGAACTTGTTGCAAGTACTCTGATAAAATAATCAAGATTTAATTATATAGAAGAGTTGGGTTTGATTAAAAGAAGTAGAAAACTGTAAAGCACGATGTATAAGTTATGATTGTTAGGTTTGAACTAGGTAATCACTAGAAACTTCACCAAGAAGAGACTGTAAAGTCCCAGGCCTGTTCTAATTATTAACTTAGTACTGGAATTAAGAACAATGTATCTTCATCATAGAATTTCAGAAATCAAAATTTATTACCTTAGTGTTCATAGAAGCATTAAGACTCTTTGTTTTACTGATCACTGGGATGTGACAAGAGAACATGTTGAGCCAACTCCTTGGGACAAGGTAGACAGAAGTGTTGGAGACAGGCCCAGGAGAGAACTGAGCATGCACAAAGGAAAAGTCCAACCAAAGGACACAGTGATGAAGACTATGGATGACCACCAGAAGACCATGATGAGGAAAAGTGCACATGCGAAAGGGACATTTACATATATTAATAAGTTCCTGGAAATGTAATGAATATGTTAATGACTTCTTGGAAAAGTAATGAATATTTATATTTTGATAGTATAAAGCTTTTGTAGAAAGATGAGTCGGGATGCACGATAGGTGGAGCAATCCCCCGTGCATCCGGTGCTGTAATAAAGAAGCTCCTGCTTCTTAAGACTACATTGGTGTTAAGAAGTTTATTTCCCAATTTTGGTGACAAACTTAAAAAATATATATATTTATACATATGTGTGTGTGTATACGGAGACTGTTTTCTCTTAGGCGTTGATGTTTGTATTACTACTATGGTCTGTAGCAAACAAATAATCTACCTGCAGAAAACAAGAGATCGGCCTGCTCATCACAGGAGCGAAATGCCAGATTTAACTTTTCTTTGGTGGTGTTTTTTCCTTGCATAGACATTGCTGTCAACACCAGGCTAACCGTGATCCTTCAGTACTACCAGCCTTTGGAGAAGGAAGGCTGCATGCTTGGTGCTACTTCTTAATCCTGGTGCCTCAATTCTCCAGCATGGTTAGTATTTAAAAACCCTCAGGTATTAGTGGGTTGTCAGTTTTAGAGGCTCATCTGAAGTTCAGATGTGGGGAGAAGCCAAATCTAGATGTAAATCAGAACCATATTATGGCAAATGTCAGCAGAAGAGCAGCAAAGTGGCCGCAGACCTCATGACACCCATGGCTTCTCCTGTTGTGAATATTATTGGACCTCAGCATATTTTGGGTACAGAAATGGAGTCACTGGACAAAAAGCTAATAGAAGATCAAATTTACCCCGCTAGTTGACAGAGGCTGCGTGAGAGGGGTCTGTGCTGGTAGAACTAAAACTGCTGCTGACTGAGACTCGCAGCACAGCTCTTTTTTATTGTTCCCTGGACCTGCATTGTAGCAATTCTCATTTTAGCATGAGAGGAGGTTTTGATGTGGGTCCTGTAGTGGAAACACACTCCCCAGTAGGATTAACAATTTAAATGACTTCCCTGTGGATGCATGGGAACAGACCTTTCCAGACAATACCTGAGGAATGTAGCTAGTACTCAGTAAACTGCTCCTGGCCTTAATCAATATAGGTAATTGGTTTCTGCTAATTTGTTAGCTAATTAAAAAGAAAGCCACCCAGGCTTTGCACTTTGTTTTGAGTTCCTGTTTGGCCTGGGTCAGTAGTGACAAACATTACACATTTCACGCCCATTTGGAGTCACTTGGCATTCTCTATTCTATTGTTAGGACAAAACTATGCGTATCATGACATTCCATTTCATGACCCTTGCTGCAAAGCTGTCAGTTTGAATGGGCACCGTTGTTAAAATCACAACAAGGCTGTTGTGAGCAAATAATTTCTCCTCAATGTGGTTTTTCTCTTTAGGAAATGCAGGTAGCCACATTCCACTGTTTTCTGTCCAAGTGTCCTGGTTTTGCTAGGATAGAGTTAATTTTCTTCTTAGTAGCTAGAATAGCTGTGTTTTGGTTTCAGTTTAGGATTTGTTATGAGAAGAATGTTGATAAAAATACTAATGTTATTAGTTGCTGCTGGAGCCCAAGGTCATTGTGTTTGGGAGTTTGCAAGCACAAAGGACTGGGAAGGCGGAAAGCATAGTAATTAGCAAAACCCAAATTTGTCATTTGGCTATGCCAATGAGATATTCCATATCATATCATGTCATGTTCAGTATATTAGCCAGAGTTGACTGGAAAGCAGGGGGATTCTCTCAGCAATCCCTTGGGCTCGGTCTTCTGGGACTGCTGTTTTGGGACTGTCTCTGCTCTGGGATCAGGTTGAGCATCAGTTGGCGGGTGGTGAGCAGCTCCACTGTGCATCACTCATTTGTATATTCTGTTATTGCTGTTATTATCATAGTATTTTATTTTTATTAATAAATTGTTTTTATCTCAACCCATGAGTCTACCTTTCCAGTTCTCTCCCCCACTCCCTGGGATGGGGAAAGGGGGAGTCAGAGAGTGACTGGGTTTGTCTACAAGCCCAAGGAGTGAAACCACCACACCACGTAAAGGATCTCCTCCTCCCTCACACCTTCTGGCACTAAGATGAATCTGCCTTGGTCTTGTGCTGCTTTAGGGTGCCATGTAATGTGCATGGTCTCCCCAGAACTCCACTTTTGGAGCAGCCCTGCCTAGAAGCAATCTTCTTTAACACATGCCTTACTCACATGCCCTGCCTGAGCTGGAATCATAGAATCATAGAATGGTTTGGATTGGAAGGGACCTTAAAGATCATCCAGTTCCAACGCCCCTGCCATCAGCAGGGACACCTTCCCCTAGACCAGGTTGCTCAAAGCCTCATCCAGCCTGGCCTTAAACACTTCCAGGGAGGGGGCATCTACAGCTTCCCTGGGCAACTTGATGTATATACATGCTGCATGTATATATACAC
>NW_010326836.1:289-15863 GCF_000700745.2 Antrostomus carolinensis | reverse complement strand
AGAGAAAGCAGTCTGCACAAGAGCAGTTAAAGTTTATTTATTCCTGTCCCTTCTCTTCTGCCCTCCTTTTTTTTCCCTATTCAGAGCAGCCCCTGGCATTCCCACACTTCCCAGCCAACCATAATCGGGCTATTCAAAAGAAGAAAATCCAAGCCTACCTGAAACAGGAGCTCCCAGGCAGACACACTGTCACCGGACAGTCACAACCCAGCAGCACTCGCAGCAAATGGGAGGAGAGATGAAATGACACATCGAGGCAAACGCTAGCTCAGCTCACATGGTCCAGTAAAATCATGGAGTAATCTCATGGTACGCAGTCAGTGAGCACATCCGTCTGCACAAACTGCAGGGGCCAGGCTATCCCATCTGCTTTTGTCATGCCATGATCTGGAGCTCCAGACACAGAGCCTCTTATGCTGCAGGAACTTCACTGCTCGTCTGAATTTACAGCAGACTTTTAGATATAAAGGATTCAGGAATAGGTAAGCTGCCTCCTCTCTAGCAGAGCTTGTTTTACGAGTCAGACTTGCTTCTGGTGCAAAGCAGAGGGCTCTTACTGTTCCCCTCTCCAATTAATTTCCAACAGAGACACGTACTCACCTCTGTGCAAACTACTCCTCATCAGCTGCTCAGGAGCAGCAGCACAGCATTCTCTTCCCTGCTCATTTATCCTCCTGCGCTGAAAAAGCAAGACGTAATTAAACGTGTCCTAATAGAGGACAGGCAGGCTGTGGTGGTGAGGTTGGTTTTCTTCTGTTAAATATGACTGGATTTTATAGGTGACAGTGATGTAGTCAAGGCATGGAGAGACATCTGTTTTCTTACTGCAGATTAATATATGCATTAGTATACATTATAAATGTACACATGCAGCTATTATTTGTGTCCAAAAGTATCTTACACTGGATTTTGCAAACATTTGGGCACTGGCTAACTTTATAAACACAAATCCAAGATGTTTTCCTCAGTAGATGAAGTGGGGCAGCTGGTGTCAGACCCCTGGGGAGGTGCCAGGTCAGGGCAGTGTCCCTACAGCCCAGTCTCTGTGTGGCCAAGGGCTGGTTCCCACCTGCAGATGCCTTAGCAGCTAGAGGAGTAAAGCAACTCCATCTTGCAGGTTGGCTAACCACAGCCTTGCCTGCTGGTACATGTGTCTGGTACATGGATCACTCCTTTTATTTCTAATGGCTCCACTAAATGTTTAGCACTATCATGTTCTTTATTCTGGCAATATAATTTGTTGTCAGTAGGGAATGAGCAAGAGTCCATGGGGATGTAGAAAACATCACCTGTCAGGAATGACTAAAAAATATATATGGTTATTTTGGCGTTAATAAAAAGAAAATGGGCAGAAAGTTTCTAATATGGGACTTGGGGGTGTAAGGAAATCCATAAGCAAATCCTGATGCAAATAAAAAGGGAGTAGATGATTCTCCATGTTCTCTGTGCATACAGCAAGAACTAATCATCTTAGATAGCATCAGGAGAGGTGAAGATCAGACATTAGGGAAGCTTTGTAGTGATAAACAGTTAAATGTGGATTAGATTGTCCCAGAGAGGCTGGAATTTTCCAGCTGATAGTTTTCAGGAGCAGGTTAGGCATAGCTTTTTCAGCAGTTTTGCAGGTCATACTGGTTCAGACCTGGTAATTTTCTAGGTCTTTTCCAGCTCTCTTTCCTATGATTGTCTATATTGCAGTATCACCTAACTTGGCTGTAGCTGGGCTGGGGATCCTATCACACCTAGGAATTGTAACAAAAGCACTTTGTCATCATTTATAAATACTCTTATCATCTCTGCTAATAACCATTAGCATTGCAATTTGGGTAAATTTGGGATAATCCTGGACCATTCTGGAAGGAAAAAGCATTTGTACAATGATTTTGTGATTCAACCTAAGCATCAAAAATAGTTATTAAATAAATGATAAATCTGTAACTGTTTAACTATTGACAGGTATTTAATCTCTCATGTCTTTTCTCATCATAACACAGATTAGCTTGATGCCTACTCCATCTTTTTTTTTTTTTTCAGTGAACTACCAGGATGTTCTTTCAAAGGGCTGTGGTAGGTATCTGCTGTCCTTAATGTCTTCATGCCTGGAACAGACATTTTATGAGGTTTAGGTAGAACCAAGCCAGGACTTCCCTTGAAAAAGGCTTTTTCCCACCCCACCAGGCTGTGAGCAGCAGTGAGGCATCGCTTGGTTTGTAGGACTCCAGAGTGTCCCAAAGGGCTTTAGGATTGGAAGTGTGTCCATCACTTTGTGCTCCAGGTCTGCCTGGGAGATAATGTTAGACATCCATGACTGTTAGAGCCTTCCAAGTTCTTAGTGAGTAATGACAAGCCACTGGCAGAAGTAACTTGTGACTAGTGACCCATGCTAGCTGCCAGAGTGGGGAAGGAGTTGGCTGGTGCTGCACAGCTGCAGTTTTCTTCCCACCAGCAGACGTGCTGCCTTTTGTAGTCCAAAGTACAATGTTTTTCTTAAGGTTTAGCCTAAGATTTTCAGCTTCCATTGCCTTGTTTTCTCTCTGGAGGCTTTAGTCTATGCCACAGTCTCCTTTTAGTATAACCAGCAGTCTGGACAAAGCAATCTGTGTTGGTGATCCATCTTCCTTCCTCTGCATATGACCCAAAGTTGTGCTTAAAATTGCCACTGTCCTACCATGAATACAGTCTTCTTTTACCTCTATCCTTGCTATATCTACCAATTAGCCCGGCTTCAGACTCTATCAAGCTTTCATGTCCATCTCCATATCTTTTTCCTCATTACCTTCTAAAGCTGCTGATGTACCCACACCTGAAACAGCACTCAGCAAAAGCCCCAAACTCCACTCCCAGGTGTTTCAAATTGCCCAGCACCTTCCTGTTTGCTTTTGTTTTGGGTGGAGGCTCAAGCTTATGTTTTAGTCCCTTGTTTTCCTGCTTATGCAAAAAACTTTTTATGGCTCTTTTACGGGAAGACTGTAATCACCAGTCACCATGGAGGTGAAGACAGACCCTGATGGCATTACCAAAGCTGGGACAATCTAGTCTCTCCATATTGGGTTGTTGGAAAGTTGTAAAGAGGCTAGAAAACTACTGGAAATCTCCTGCCTTGCACAACATCGCATTCCTGAGCTCCTGCAGCCAGCCTCATCTTGTCTGGTCCCTTCCTGCTAAACTGCCTCACCCAGGCCAGGGTTTTCTGATTGGGTTCCCCAGTTACCATACATACCTGGCAACTGGTACCCTGCCATGGGTTTTCTGTCCCATGACGGGTTATTACACAGTGCTTTCTTGGACTTTCTTTTTGCAGCATGCCTGGATCCTACCTTGAACTCCAATTCCACTCTGCAGTCTCAAAATTCTGTGAATATCTGCTTCTTTTCTTCCAGTTTGGCTCAATTTCTCTGTTTGGGGAACTATTTACAGCTTCTTGCCTGTTGCTTGCACTGATAACACTCCTTGGTCTGAACCCCTAAGCCTGTATTTAGGTAAGTTTTTGCTATACTCCTTTTTATTTGCAAAAAAATGCACACAAAGGCCTCTTTTCCCCTACCTACAGCAAGCAGAAGAAAACAGACTGCTTTATTCCTACATCTCTGCTTGCTCCATCTCTCCATGGCCAAAAATGGACATCTCTTCTGTCCAAAAAGTGGCTGGGTAAGTTCAGGAGGCAGAGGACCGTTCTT
Organism: Antrostomus carolinensis; assembly: GCF_000700745.2. NCBI lineage: Eukaryota > Metazoa > Chordata > Aves > Caprimulgiformes > Caprimulgidae > Antrostomus > Antrostomus carolinensis. The sequence goes on along the minus strand of NW_010326836.1, from coordinate 12,186 downwards.
GGATACACAGCAATCACATCCATCTCAGGAAGATCCTGGTCTGCAAATAGTTGGAGGCTGGAAAGGTGTCAGGAGAAGTGCCACATTTGCTCGTCCTGCTCCTTTGCTCTTCCATAAGCCTCAGCTTCTGGTACCTGATGGGGCACCACAATATTGGGCTGGAATGTTATGACCTTCCTAAGCTCTTGCCACTTCTCAGAAGTGCACAAACCGTTGCTTTTCTCACTCTCAGATCCTTTTCATATACATGTGTATAGCTTAAGACAGCTGCAAACACTGACCTACTTCAGTTCATTGGTTGTCAGTCACTATCAAGGCTTCTCCAAGTCAGGTCTTGCTCAGGACATTACGTGCAGTTGGTGTCTCAGACAGTGGCTTCTGTTGTTTCAATGATAACTAAACAGTGTGGGAGTTTGAGTTGCTCCTGGTGGTTAGCCTGAACAGACCACAGGCAAACACACCACATCCCTCAGCAGGCTCCGAGGTTTCTTACATACCAAACTTGCTGCATCCAACCCAATTGGTTGCATTGCTGCATGTCCTCTAATTGGTGCAGCAGTTCTTGAGTGACTTGGTTTCTCTGTTAGGAAATAGTGACTGAATCCATGTGCCTGTATTCAGACAGTTCCATCTCAAAAATTTCAGCCAGGCCATCTCAGAGTGGAAGTAAGACTTTTTTCCAGGGGCGTTAGCTGTGGGATCTCCAGAGTTATAGCCACATTAATCATGAATTCCCCAAGAAACTGCCCTACCCCATTAAATACACTGGCATATTTTTTAATAAGGTCACCTGCCTTGTGTCAGCTGAGATGGAGTAATTCCCACTTTCATTACCAGTTTGATCAATTTAATATCCAGCCTGCTTGGGGACCGAGCTCTAGTGATGCTGCTGTGTGTACAGCATGAAATTTGTGGTGTTTTACATCCTGTTCGGTTGGGTTTAAAAGTACACGGTGTCTGTTGACATCCACCTGCTTTACCTTTCTCTTGCAAAGGTGTGATCTTGCTCTCTCTTCCTTCAGCCAGCTCTGCTGTTGCCACACCGATACCTGTCTGATGAAAACTACGTGGACGTTTGGGGAGGTATGGCTGAAACCTTTGCAGGTTCTCGCTTTCAGCTGGGAACTGAATGCTTCCACAGGGACACCAGGAGGATCATCCTCTTCCTTTTGGCTGCTTGGTCTTAAGTATCAGATATTCCACCTTGGTTTCAGTTGCATGGGTGCTGGGGTCACATATCAGCTCTCTTTGAGGCAAAGCTGTTGCAGGCCACCGTACTGTCCCCAAGCAGTCTGTTCACCAGCCAGCACCTTCTGTCCTGTGGTGATGTGGCCACCAGGACCTGCCTCTCACTGCAGGACCAGCAGCTGTACTGGGGCTTCCAGAGAAACCTCTGTGCTGTCCCATCTACCCTGCTTTTGCAAAAAGAAAACAGTCCTTTTGATTCTTCATATGCAACCACTTAAACCAAGCAGTTGGGTTTTGGGGGGTTTGGTTGTTATTTTGTTTTGGTTTGGGGGATTTTGTCTGATTACAGCCGTGGTGGAAAATTACTGCTACTGGCTCCTTTAGGTTGGGCTTTGGTCCTTTGCAACCCAGCTGATTCAGAGGATTTCCCTCTGAGTGACAAGAAATGGCAGCATGGCCAAGCCATGAAGAGCAGGTGGGCGAGAGAAGTGTTCCAAAGCCCAGACCAGATCGACGTAAATATTGCAAGTTTTCTGGGGGGAAAAAACTCTATAGTTTTGTAGATAATTTTTCCCAAGAATGTTCTGCTCTGCTTACTTAATGTTTGAGGTTTTGAGGAGCATCCTGGTTAGCAGCATCTCAGAAAAAAAAATCTACAGCCAGATGAGTGCATTAGGGAGATTGTTCAGTGAGTAACATACTCAGCTCTGCAACCCATAGAGCAATAATCATTAAATGATAGAATCACAGAATGGTTTGGGTTGGAAGGGACCTTAAAGTTCATCTAGTTCCAACCCCCCTGCCATCAGCAGGGACACCTTCCACTAGACCAGGTTGCTCAAAGCCTCATCCAGCCTGGCCTTAAACACTTCCAGGGAGGAGCAGCCACAGCTTCTCTGGGCAACCTAGGCCAGTGTCTCACCACCCTCACAGGAAAGAATTTTTCCCTCATATCCCACCTAAATCTAGTCTCACCCAGTTTATATCTGTTGCCCCTTGTTCTATCACATAATATCTATCTATAATAAAGGAAACTTCTGCCTACTAAAGCACCAAAAAGATTATACAAGAGGAAAAAAATAAAAACCTAACAACTCCAAAACCAAGCAGGATTTAGGATCCACTGGCACCTCTTCCCTGAAGTTGGCTGGGTACCCTTCTATTAGCGCACCATCCCCTGGTTATTTCATAAATATATGAATTTTTTTATACGTTTCTTTTCCAAGTTAAGTAAAAGTGGCCCATCCACCGATGTCAAAATTGGTGGCAAGTATCCTAATTAGGAAAAGCCTCATAGAATCATAGAATGGTTTGGGTTGGAAGGGACCTTAAAGATCATCTAGTTCCAACCCCCCTGCCAGCAGCAGGGACACCTTCCACTAGACCAGGTTGCTCAAAGCCTCATCCAGCCTGGCCTTAAACACTTCCAGGGAGGGGGCATCCACAAGTTCCTTGGGCAACCTGTTCCAGTGTCTGACCACCCTCACAGTGAAGAACTTCTTCCTAATATCTCATCTAAACCTCCCCTCTTTCAGCTTAAACCCATTTCCCCTTGTTCTGTCATTAGTTGTCCTTATGAAAAGTCCCTCCCCAGCTTTCTTGTAGCCCCTTCAGGTATTGGGAGGCCGCTATAAGATCTTCCCGGAGCCTTCTCTTCCAGGCTGAACAGCCCCAACTCTTTCAGCCTAAAGAATGTATGTATATATCTACACATATAATGAACAATTAACAGACATTTTTTGTTGGTTTTGGGTTGTTTTGGGGGGTTTTTTGTTTTGTTTTGTTTTGTTTTTTTTTGGGGGGGGTTGCTTTTACTTGTTTATGCTAAATATTCACCGCCTTCTCCACTACATCCTGATGAACAGCAAGCTGGTGCTAAACACCGATGTTGCAAACTATCAATAAATGATGTATTAAATCCAACTATTAGGTTGCTGCCCAAGTTCGGGCCAACCTATGGAGCCACATCATCACCGGGTATAGATAAGAGATTAAATTAACAAAGTTTCCCCTTCCTACCATCAAACCTCTCCGCTGTCATTTGTCCCCTGTGCCACTGGATGGCAATGCTGCCTAAAGTATCGCTGAGGTTTGGCGGGCGGAAATCGGAGTGATGAGGAGGAGAAGGAGGAAGAGGAGGGTTGGCAGCGCCAGCAGCCGGGCAGGGTCCAAGGGAAACGCGTCCCACTGGGATATCACAGCTTTCCCTGTTACTTCCACCCTGACAGGAGATGCCCGACTGTCGAAGGATCATTTCTTCAGGATCTCCAGATTTGGAAGACTTGAATAATGGAAAACTAATATTTAGTGTGGAGGTTCTGAGCGTAGGAAGGGGTTTGCTGGCAGGAGTGCCGAAGAGTCACGCATTGGCATGGCCTGCTAGAAATTGCCCAATTTTTATACTTAAAAACTGTACTTAGACTTTGTAAAAAAGACTTTGTAAGCATGGCAGTGCTGGGCTCAATGACTATTCAGTGAACTCATTTGAATGTGCATAGACAGGGCTTGCTTGAACTGCTGCATCAAAGAGAAATGCTGAAATGAGTCATTTGTGAATCACGGCTTATTTTCTGTTGTTAGCTCATCTGGAACCCCATGGTGATCAAACAGCTTTTTACAATGTGTTAATACTTCGCTACTCCATGTGTTTAGCAACAGCTCAGTTCCAATAAATTGTAGGTAGTCACCCATCATAAAGAGGCAGTGTTTTCTGCTATGTGTAAACCGGCTGGGACAAACTCAGAGGTGAAAATGTACATGAAATTTCATGCTGTCCCAAATGCTCTTTTCCACACTGATTCCTCTCTGATTTCATACCTGCTTTCTACCTCCTTGCTTGCAAGGCACAGTCCAACCAGGAGAGATTGCCTGCGAGTGTGAGTCCATCCTCCAAGGAGGGTGGTGGGCAGCCTCTCCAGCAAGAGCCAAGCTGCTTGGCACAGGCACAGGAATGGAAGGGAGACAGGAGAAGAAAAAAACCAACCAACCAAAACAAAACCACAAAAAAACCCCACCACACATGTTCAGCAGCAGTTAAGGTAAGATTCTTGTTTCCAAATTGGTGTCTGTCCCCATCCCACACCTTCAGCTCCATGGGCTGGAGATCTTGGATAGCCTATAATCAGATTCAGGAATTGATCTGCTTAAATTTGTAAGGGAAAGTAAACCTCCCCCTCCTTTTTTTTTTTTTTTTTTTTTGTTTTTTTGTCTTTAATGAACTGAATCAGTCTAACAGGTCTGCAAAAAGTTGACAGGAGGCTGAGGAAGAGGGTGTGAATCCCTTAAGGCTACTATTGTCATTGAACTCTCCATGGTGTGAAACCACAGCCTGAGGTGCTGAGCTTCTCCCCAGAGTGACTGAGACTCCCTTCTGCCAGCTCTTTTATTGGAGTAAGCAACTGGAGATGGAAACATCTTCAACCAGCACAGCAAGCTTCACCACAACCCGTCTGTCAGTGCCCTGAGCCCTGTCTGCTTGTATACAAGTTACATGGCCATAAAGGCCAAATACTCTCTGCCATCAGCTACTTAGGCTTCTTCTGTCACACAAAATTGTAGCTCAAAGGTCCTGAATAATTGCATTCATACTGGGCCTGATCCAGCCCCCAATAATAATCTTAATAATGCTGCTCTTAACCAGCCACATGAATCCTTTTCAATCCCCAACGCAAGCTCGGTCATGCTGTAACGCAGTAGAGGAGGCCTTTCACTGTGGGGCTAATTTAGTTTAAAATGCAGACAGCCTATTTATGGGACAATTTTTTGTTCCTGCTCTAAATTCTTATGCTCAATCAACAGCCTGTAAACCAGGTCAAGCCAATGCATGACCCATTAGTGTAGGCAGTTGGGGCTTACAGCCCTTAGGAGCTGTATTTTTGCTGTGCTCCTTCACGAGTGGGATATATCCCCTGTTTAGCTAATGGTCCCTGTTGCCGAGAAAAAAAAAATAAAACTCTTTTCCTACACTGGAAAGCAATTTGCATACAATTATAGGGTTGAGTTTGACCCCACACTCACCCACTCGATTAGCCATCAGCTTTTTGTAACCAATGCGAGCCTTCCAAAATGAAGCAGCATCACTTTCCCTCTGTGCAGGAAGAGCACAAAACAGAGGTAAGCAAAAGATCTGCACCCCGTTGAGATGAAGACCATCCTTCCAATGTTTGTGCTGCTGGGAGCAGGATTCCAAGGAACACAGGGAATGGTGTTCCTTCTGCGGAGGCTCCACATGAACACTGGGCTATTAACAAAGCTCAGGCTCCTTAATGAGTCTAAAAAAACCGCTAAGAAGTAGCTTATTCTCAAGTTTTGAAACACAACCCACAGCATGCAAGACCAGGCAGGGGTTAAGACACACCTATATCTAGCAGAGAAGTGGGTGGCAAGGCAGATGTCTTGGGTCCTTCCACAAATTCCCTGCTTTAAGCACACCCTTCATTTTTTTTTTTCCTCCAGGATTATTTTTAAGCTGGCTGCCTGACTTCAGCAAGGTGCCTTACCAAGAGCTTTAGTAGGGCAACCTGATACTGTGTGAGGAGAGGGGAAGGGTGGAAACAGGACAAGAAATGATGGGGAGGGAGGGAGGTGGGAGATGCCTTTTGGGACAGCTTCCCCCTGGTATGGGGAAGCTGTGGCCTTAGGGGCCAGATTTACCTGTGACAAGAGAGGCTGGTGAAAGGAATAATGAGCACACCAGGTGGGAAGCAAAGGCAGGGCAACCACCCACCCATAAATATAGGCAGGGCAGGCCTACATCGACATCGCCTACAGCTGGGGCCATCCATCTAAGGGCAGGGAAGGGTGTCAGGAGAGGAGAGCTTGTTCCAGGTTAAGGAGGTTAAATGTGAAGCAGGTGATGCTGATACCAGGGCAAGTGATAGCCTGCCTGCATTTGCATGCCATATTTTTTCCAGTGACACTTTGCAGAGTGTGTGTGTGTGTGTTCTGAATAGCCCCAAATAAACATTGCACCCCCTCAGACATGCACATCTCTTATGTGTTTTGAAATAACAGCTGGAAGACAGGAAAGGGGGCACAGACTTAAAAGACTCATTTCTGCAGAGCCCATTTATACCAGGACCTCCAACAGAGTAAGTCTTGCCAGAACTTGGCCTGGCTGGGTTTTCTTCCTCTTTGTCCAGCTGTCTCACTGCATCCCTCTATCCTTAGGCGACTCACTTCATTCCTTTTTGTCTCAGTTATCTTGAAGATACGGGATAAATAATGCTGCCTACCTCCCAGAAAATATTTGCTGTTCCTCTTAGGATTTTCCTGTGGTTTTATGGTGAATTTCCTCTGCTTCTGCCTTTACCTTTGAAGAACACAGGGGCTTCTATGGCAATCCTGATGCAGAGATACCAACATTTATTTCCACAAGCACGATGTTGCCTGTCTACTTTGTAAAGCTGACCCCTTGAGAGCCTAAGATGCTTCAAATGCTTTATTTTTACTTCTTTTCTTTAAGGTTCTTTCCAATCTGTACCTCATGTATATTGAGAGATAGAAGGATGTAGAAAAGATGATTATAAATGTCATCACTTCAGGAAGTGGTGTTTTAAAAACATTAGTCACGTGTGATAAAGTTGCCAGAGAGGGCAATTCTGGTGTCTAAAGGAGGATAGGTAAGGAGGGGGGATTGTACAGCTCAATTTAGGGCCAGGCTGGTGGGTAGCATTGTTCCACCTGCCTTTGCAGAGCTCTCCCATGTTCAAGCACAGGGTTTTTTTCTGATGTAAGGTTAAAGGAAGAAAAATCTGAGATTGTTCTGCCACGGAATTTCCCAAAAAGGAGACACACAGGGGCGCCAAAGCCTTAGGAAAAGCAACCAAAGCTGGATTCTTGTCCTGCCCAGCTCCTGCCTGGACAGGGTCCCCGCTCCCTGTTCGGGGAGCAGCTCATCAGCCCGGACCTGATTTCATTTGTAAACACTCTGGGACTCTGCAATCGCTTTAATTTGCCTGGTGTGAACAGGTCGGGTGGCTGCTGGCTGCTAAGAACCCTGTGCCTCTTGCACAGGGGTGTGGAGGGGCTGCCGAAGGAGGGATGGTGTGTGCACAGGTCTGGAGGAGCAACGCATCATGTTGTCCTTCTTGCACAGCACTTCCAAGCACAGCCCCAAATCACTCTGAACAAATTTCCCAGCTAAATTCGCTGCAGTATGGTAATACCACTCTTTGGAAAATCATAGAATCATAGAATGGTTTGGATTGGAAGGGACCTTAAAGATCATCTAGTTCCAACCCCCCTGCCATCAGCAGGGACACCTTCCACTAGACCAGGTTGCTCAAAGCCTCATCCAACCTGGCCTTGAACACTTCCAGGGAGGAGCAGCCACAACTTCCTTGGGCAACCTGCTCCAGTGTCTGACCACCCTCACAGTGAAGAACTTCTTCCTAATATCTAATCTAAACCTCCCCTCTTTCAGCTTAAACCCATTTCCCCTTGTTTTGTCATTAACTGCCCTTATGAAAAGTCCTTCCCCAGCTTTCTTGTAGGCCCCCTTCAGGTATTGGAAGGCCGCTATAAGATCTCCCTGGAAAAAATAAAAAGTTTATTGTCCAGTCTCTGATTAATGGTTACCTGGGTGTGATAATGATGATGGTCTGAATGTCTGTTGGGTCAGTTTGTCCTTATGAGCTGAACCTGGCGTGAACCTGGTGTCTGCAGCAGCTGTAATGGTCACTGAGGTGTCAGTCCCCAGGTTGGCTGTAACACGGGTGCATGTCGGCTGTGACCTCCACCCTCATTTCCCTTTTGACATAGGGAAGAGGCTTAGTGTAAGAGCGATGAGATCAGCTCTTGACTGCCTTTAGGTTGTGCATATAGCGGGTTGGTGTTCCTTCAATGGCTATATGGAATGGTTGTACTGGATTATCCAGCACATGGCCTGCTCTTTCACGCACTTTACTCCATAGCTATCATAGCCCATACATGCTGCTATAGAACACCAGATAAACACCACTGAGCCAAGCAAACTGGACCCACAGTATAGGCTGCCATGGAAAAAAAAACAACAAAATATGCTGTTCACTGTTTTGTTTTGTTTTGCTCTCCATCGAGTGATACATCTTAGTGACAAGTTGCTCTAGCCGTACAGCATTGCTTTTAAAATCATAAAGTGTTGTGGGGCGTAGGCATGTGCTAGGACAATGGCTAGAGCTAATGTTAAAGGCTAAATGCATTGCAGCTGCACGCAAGCTGGGCTAGATTAAAGACTACAGCTTTGGAAGTTTCTTGTTAAAAAAGAAAAAAAAAATCATTTAAGAGTTTTTTTTGTGTGCTCTAATATTGTTTTGGACATCAGAGCCTCCAACAGTCATTTTCCAGTAATACGGCTTTTTGTTATTATTCAACACTTTAAAATATATGCCTTGCAGACAGCAGTTCTAATGTTAGCATAGATATATCAAAGTAGATTTTATTTAAACTCTGCTGTTGGTAATACCAGGCTTTGTTCTTTAAACATGTCTTGGAATTATTAGGGTGTTTTATTCAATGCACTAAAGAATGAAATTACACTTCCAATATATCAAATCAAGCCGGGATGGATGCAACACCAAAGTGTCATTAAAGAAGCTGTTTCAAACGAAGGTGCCCAAGTTTATGGTTGGACTAGATGATTGTGATGGTCTTTTCCAACCAAACTATTCTATGATTCTAAGTTTAGTTATCAAAGAGCACAATTAGTCACCTGCCTGGAAATTACCTGTTTTGTAGAGGTCCTGATCACCTGCTGCTCCTCTTAATATCACTTTCCTGGCTATGGGACACATTGTCTTCTTTACGGTGGGGGTAACAGAGCACTGGAACAGGCTGCCCAGGGAGGTTGTGGAGTCTCCTTCTCTGGAGACATTCAAGACCCGCCTGGATGCCTTCCTGTGTGATCTCGTTTAGGTTCCTGCTCCGGCAGGGGGTTGGACTAGATGATCTTTTGAGGTCCCTTCCAATCCCTAATATTCTGTGATTCTGTGATTGTCACCAGCAGTAGGAGGAGCAGATACTGGTCTGGTGGTTAGTTCGGTCCCAGTTCTTGGTTTCTTTTCCTTCCCTTGATCTCCAGGAAACCAGCTGCAGGACCTTGGGGAAATTCCTTATCTTCTCCTTGCATCAGTTTACTTATCTGTAATGCAGATAAACTAATAACACTGCACCTCTCGAGGGTTTGTGGAAGCTTACTATACAGCAGCGAGTGCTTTGAGAGGGAAGTCATTATAAAAGCGACAGCGTTCATATGACATGAAGGTAACATGCTCCATGCAAGCCAGTGGAGCTCTGTTATTTGCTTTAGCAGAAGCAGGGATTTGGCCAATGCTTAAATAACTTGCATTTGTTTTTTCTTCTTGAATGCTAACATATAGCCCAGAGATAGCATTACAAGGAAAGCTCAGTCTCTCCTATGTGTAAATATTTAGCAGTTGAATAGGCGTTATTTAGCAGGGCGCAGTTTCTGCTGCTCCACGGTTTCTAAGGATGTTAGTACAGACTCATTCTAAGCTGCTACAGATCAGAAGATACACCGAAATTACCAGATCAAAATCCTTCCCATCTAAGTGTACACATACAGAAGTTATTTTACTGGGCAATTAAACGTGCAAGATAAATATCCCTGGGGGAGGAGGGTTGTTTGAGGTTTTTATGGCATATCTTATTATAGGCTCAATTTCGAAATCTTAATCCAAGCAAAACTCTCCCTGTAGAGACTTAGAGCTTAGAGTGTAACTCTCTGTTTCGTACTCAGGGTATGTGCATATATGGGTGGATATAAGTAGTTGCATCAGTGGATTTTAGGGCAGGGGGGGAGTGAGGACAGTGAAACTTCCCCTAAAGAAAAGCAGCCCTTCCTAGAACATTCATATTAACAATAATGCTTTGGTCAGGCAGGTCACATTGAAGGATCTCAGACAGCATATATTTTTCTGAATTTCACCTGACAATTTTATTGATGGAAATTTAGAAATAAATATCAAATGAAACTTTTTTTTGGTCATTTTTGGGGGTGGCATGGTTAGTAAAACTGACATCTGCTGCAGCTATGAGATGGTTGGCGAAATAGTTGCCAGTGTTTCAAATGCAAAAGCTTTTTCTGAGGACATGTGAGCAGTCAGAATTGCCCAGAAAATACTCAAATTTTATGTCTAAGCTGCAAATGCAACTATTTTCTTAAAACTGTGTCAGGGTTTTGTTTTGTTTTTTGTTTAGGAAATGTACAACAGAAAAAGTGGCCAGGTTGGAGTAAACAAATAATCAGATCTTGACATGCTTACAGTGGATTTCTTTTTCTGAAGACAAACTGCTTGGTGCTTTTCTGAAGACAAAGTGCTTGGTGGATTCTTTGTGCTTTACAGAAAAAGACAAATTTCTCACAAACACTTGTATTTGAGACCATGCAACTGCTACCTGAGCAATCCAAAGAAGCTGAAGCACAGAGTTTTACCCCACCAATGCTTTATTCATAGAGATGGTGTTTCTAGGAGCTCATTTTCTGGAGATGCTGATGACAATACCAAGCCCTAAAGGGCCTAGGTTGGGAAAGAGGTATCTGGTGAAGCAGAAGGAACCTGTTACATTTCCATAGGATGTCTATAGCATGGGAATTTGTACCATGTGGGTTGTTCATGCAAAAAACACCAGCCAGTCCTCAGGAGCTGCATTGCATCGGTACCACAGTGTGTGCTCAGTTTTAACTCTCAATTACCTCCCAGTTTTGCTTGTTTAATTGCTTTAGTTTAACAAATAAATATTAAAGGACCAGGCAAGATCCACATGCTCCTTTGAAAAACTTTGCTTTTTCTCCACCCTTCTCCAAAAAAAGTTTTCATCTCGTTTCCAAAAAGTTGTGCTCAGATCTCCCCTGCTCCTTCATTTGGCATTGGAAAAATAACATTTATTTATGTGCAGAGTTGATGTTCAAAGTGATCATCTGAGGGTTTCTGGGTGGAGTGGGAGGGGATGGCAGGAGACGTGGAAGGGTACCACAGTGCTGTACCCAGGGGCACAACATCTTCATCTTCATCCTCATCCTCACGCTCCTCTGCACTCTGTCCTGCGCCTGCTCCATGTATAACACCCCACACCTCCCTCCAAAGTGTGTCCCGGGGGGAGTGGGAGGGGGAAAGAGAGAAGGGGAAAAGGAAGAAGAGGGGGAAAGGGGAAAGGGAAGGGGAAAGGGAGAAGAGGCGAGGGAGAAGGGGAAAGGGGAAGGAAGGGGCCGTGGTTTCGTGAGGTCCCGGGAGCGGCTGAAGAGACCGGTTGCACTCAGTGAACTTCTCTCGCGTGGGAAAAGGGATTGAAGGAAAACAAACTCCGGTAAAATGAGTGGCCGGGAGACAGCACCGTGGGCAGGTCGGTCGCAGGTGGAAGCGGACGGGTTTCTTCTCTTATCGTTCCTTTCCTCTCCTGCACACCATCCCGAGTGGAGCCGGGGAAGGATTCCTATGGGTCCGCCGGGGACAGAGAGGGCTGAGGCTGCTCCCCCCGGAGCAGGCTCCCCCCGCAGCAGGGCACAAAACCAAGACGCAAACCCCCAAATCCACCGAGGAAAAACCTCTCTGCTAACACCCGAGACACAGCATCCCCCCTTCTCCAGCACCAGCCTCCCAAAACTAATGGAATTATATTGGAGCGCAAAGTGGGAGGCGAGGGGCGGGGGGGGATCCTATTTTCTTCTCCCTCATTTTTTCCCTTTTGCCGTTCTTTTGTAGGGTTTGGAT
>NW_010326836.1:0-214 GCF_000700745.2 Antrostomus carolinensis | reverse complement strand
TTTTTTTAAGTCCTGCCGGTTTTTGCCTCTTTCCTTCTGCTCTCCCCTCTACTCAGAGGTGCTCCTGGGAAAACGCCTCGTCCCCAGGGCGGAGGTGACCCTCATCCCGGGGTGCAGCCGCTTCCCCCCACCCCGATAAAGCCGAGGCAGACCCACACCAACCTGCAGCTTTCCTTTCTCCCTCCGAAAACACAGACGCCAGGAGTTGAGCCTG
>NW_010326835.1:28937-32137 GCF_000700745.2 Antrostomus carolinensis | reverse complement strand
GAACCTCGGTTTCCTCCCTTAAGAATGACCCGGTGGAGCGTGCGGATTGCAAGGGAACTTGAGACCAATTGATGCTCAACTCGGAACCGGGGGTTCGGAACTGCGCGGGGTCAGGACTGAGCTGCTCTGGACAACGTGTCTGAATTCAGCAGTTTCCATAGTTTCTGTCAGTTCTAAATTAGAAAATACCCGAAGTTATCTTGCTGCTTGCAGACTAGAATTGGCAGTTTGTCAACCTACGCGGAAGTACCTTATAGGCCCAAATGACACACACAACACGCAGGATGGTGGGGTTGGAAGGGACCTCAGGAGATCATCCAGTCCAACCCCCTGCCAGAGCAGGTTCCCTAAACCAGGCAGGTTGTACAGGAAAGCACCCAGGCAGGTTTGGAACATCTCCAGAGACTCCACACCCTCTCTGGGCAGCTTATTCCAGGGCTCTCACACCCTCACAGTAAAGATGCTTTTCCTTAAGGACATCTTACTATGCCCTTTGCTGGCTTCTGTCATCTTAATAGGAAAATATGCTGGGATGCAGAGACTTCAGCTGAAGTCATAAATAGAAATTGACCAGTTTCAGTTTTTTTTTTTAAAGAGAACCCATCTGCTCATTTTGAGAGGCTCTCCTCATCTTTATGAGGAGAGGTTTACCCAGATGTGCCCTGTCCTTTTCCAGAAATGCAGATATCACTTGTGTGCTGCATGTCGTTGTGTAAAATTACATTAATGGTAAGTATCCCAAACTACATTAAAGAATTTATGGAACAAGGATGACATTAAAAATTAGTAAAATTACTCATTTTAAAAGAATAAAAAAATAATGTCTTTCTCCTTTAAAATCCACCATTCTGAAGTTAAATTCCTCCTTTAGTGAGCATACAATGATGCAGGAAATATTGTGTTATATAAGCAATAATATGTGTATTATGCCCTTTAAAATAAAAAATGGGACAGAGCCTCCGCACTAAAGGATCTGTATTCTAAGAACCTGGTCATGGATTTGCATTTCTGTTTACCCAGTGCTTTCCACTGCAGTGGTCACAGCAAGAAGAGATAACGTTAACACAATGGTGTATTAATTGAATGGCGAAGAAGCGTATGGGAGTGGTTTGCTGTTCAGTTCAGATAACACAAAGCTGGAGCTGTCCTTAATTATGGGAACTTCAAAGTATCTTCCAGTCTACCCTTTTATCTAAACCTCCTTAATGTAGCATATAGGACTCCCTTCTCAGCTTCTTAATTCTTGTGAAAACCCAGTTTGTCTGAGCCACCTACACATTTCGCCATACACATACTTTGTACAGTTGCCTCTGACAGTCACATTGCGTGTGAGAGTAGATACTATGATTTATGTTCCCGTAGGTCTGCCATTTTGAATAGGCACTTAGGAAAAAAACAAATCAATTAATAGCAGCAATTAAAAAAAGATGGAAATTACTCCCTAACTTTTTTTTTCTTTTCAAATTTTGATACAAAATCGGTTGATGAACTTTTGCTTTGTTTTGGTGTATACTGCTTATTTTAGTCTGCAGTTTTAAACCAGAAGGAATACGAAGAGATGTACTTTAATTTTAAAAAGAGCCAGTTTTAAAAAAGAGAGTGGTCCTGTACTTGTACAATTACTGCAAAGGTAAACTAAGCAGTCTTACAAAGAAGTTACTATCGCTTGTCTTTTGCGCGTGAGTTACCCTTTGAGCATAACAATTTTGTAAATTATGCCCATAGATTAAATGTGATCCTAATTTATTTAGAAGCCCAGACCAGAAGTTATTATTGTTTTTCTTGATAATAATTGAAATCTTTTCAATCACATCTTTTTTTTCTTTTTTTTTTTCCCAAGAGACAGAAATGATAAATCATAGAAGCACCTAACCTGCTTCTAGCCCTGACAAAGATTTCTTTCATAGTGACTTTGAGGAAGTCACTTATGTCTCTTATACCTTACTTTCCTCAAATATACTGGAATTACTAGGTTTGCTGTGATTTTAGTATTCTCTATGTGTGTTACATACTTTTTTAAGATTGATCTTTAATTATCTGATACGAATTCAAACTTAAGAGCTAACAGACAGGAAAGCTATTATCATTTTAAAATTTTCTCCCTTTGCGTTGGTTTTATAGTACATTACTCTTATTAAAAAAATAGTTTGCAGTTTCGTTAGAACTATAGGTTAACTCAGTTTTCATCAGCATGTGCAGATCTTTTGTTCTATGGGGGAGATATTTTTGCTCTGCCACCTGCTGATTCATGTATGCTTATGTGCCATAGGATTCTCTGCCAAAGTTTTAAGAGTTTCTCGGAACTCCAATCATGCAACAGTATTACTTAACAATGGACTGGAAAGCAAACACTTCCTCCCTTGAGAATTCCAGGAAAAATGAGGAAAAGAATAAAGGTTTTTTTATTCTGACGCAATTTGTTCTTTTTTTTTTTTTTTTCTGAGCAGCAGGAAAGGCACTTATGTTCTTTAAAAAAAAAAAAAAATTACTATGCTCAGTCATGTTTTGCCCATTCCCAAAATGTGAAAAACTGAGCTCTTGAGTAATAGTTTTCTTAAGCATTTATGATAAATTCCTCTTTCAGGTATGTCCTTCATTACTAGATGAGCAGTAACTGCCTCAGAGAAGGTCACAAAAGTTTCCATTCTAATCTTCTGTTTTCACTAACAATGTTCTTACCCCTTCACCTCTAAGATTGAAATTTTCCATGTTTAAACTTAGAAGTTTGTTTTAAAGAGTGGTCAGTCATGCATGTGAGAATGGAAGAAATACAGTATCATTAAATGTGATTTTCTGACAAGCGCAGAAACTAGGATTATGAGGTTCAGCCTTGGAGCTCAATCTGACATACTGAAGTAAAGACTGATCATAAGGGAAGTGTTAATACTTCAAAATATATTGAAAAAAAAATAAGATTCTATTGCTACATTTCACAATAGTTTGATTTATGGAGATACATTTATCAGTAAAATCTGTGGTCATCTTTATTTAATCTGACAAGCGCAGAAACTAGGATTATGAGGTTCAGCCTTGGAGCTCAATCTGACATACTGAAGTAAAGACTGATCATAAGGGAAGTGTTAATACTTCAAAATATATTGAAAAAAAAATAAGATTCTATTGCTACATTTCACAATAGTTTGATTTATGGAGATACATTTATCAGTAAAATCTGTGGTCATCTTTATTTAAAAAAAAAA
>NW_010326835.1:0-28899 GCF_000700745.2 Antrostomus carolinensis | reverse complement strand
TTGCCTAGCTTGTATTTATTCTATTTGAATATTTGACAATAAATGTTCAGCAACTATGCTTGAGAATCATCCCAGTTTTAGAGAGGAGTTATTTGAGGGAATATGGCTCTGGTAGTGTGCCTTTGAGGCTGCACATCTGTACATGTATACAGTGCGCACATGCATACGTCCAAAAGGTCATTAAATTTTTCCTAAGCTAATCACTTAACAAGTTTATAGTGCACCAGAGTTGCTGGTCCTTCGCCAGTGCCTTTTGTCTTGTGTGCTGGTGAGACTCAAATCTGTTAGAGATATCAAAGGTTGTTCTACAACTGTAGTTGGAGCAGAGGGTGTTGAACCACCATCAACAAAGATATTACAATGGTCTCTTCTACTTCAGAATCTAACAAAACTTCTGTGGAAAGCCCAACACCACTCTCCTGCTAAAGAAGGTCTTCGGAGAAGTTCTCTGCTCTTTATTCAGTCACACGGATTGAATCATGAGGTTTTGAAATCAAAAATAACATGCTGCCTGGGAACTTTGCACCTGGAAGCAGAGCAGCTGTAGCACACAGGTAGTAGGAATGCTGCGTCCAGACTCCAAGATTAGAAAATACCAAGAGCATAAGAGGAGGGGACAAAAGGGTTGTGTATTAGCAGTCAATGTGCTACTGAGCAAGTTTTATCCCTCTTTATACTGAATGCAAAGTCATGGTTATTCCATAATAGTTAGCATGACTTTACCTACAGATTTACCAAAATTTTAAATGCATAACGTACATTTTTAATGATACGAAAGCTGGTAGCCATATCTAAACCAAAATATGATCTTTTACTAAGTGGCTATATTGCATCAGCAAAAGAATTGTGGGGAAATAAGTTTTCTAAAAATCTCAATTGTTTAATCTGTTTTCAGTTTACTTAAGCAGCTCTGCTATGTTTAAAGAATTCTAATACACAAAAACTGCATTATTTTCCTTCTCCAAGTTGTGCTAATTATATCAGGATTAGGTATGTGCTTGACAACTTCTTTCTAATTATTTACTGTTTTAATGAATCTGCATTCCGTTGAAGCAAGGCTCACAGGTCTTTGCTAAAATATTTTTCAAGAGGATGATATTCTTATTGTCTAGGGTACTGGTGACAGGACTTGGGGAAAATGTTTGAGTCAGTAGACCCTTCATTGTCAGATTCTTTCAGTTCTCTGAGTGGAATCATAGGACATTGGTGGAACATCGATTGTCAGTGATTTTGGTGTAGTGCTAACCCTTTTAATAACAGCTTTGCTTTTCTGTAGCCACTGCCAATGTCAGTCTAGTATCCTCTGGAATTAAAACTTTGCAGAAAAGTCTTCTAGATAATTTGTATTACCCTTATTCTTCTACACTTCTCATTGTTTCATGAGCTAACTTTAGGGGGATGAGGCACTGCTGGGGATCTGAATCCTAACATCTAGCAGAGTGGTAGGAAGAACTACACCCTTACTTTAGCTGGGACACTGATGTAAGCTTATAATAATGTTTTCTGTTGGCAGAATTTCAGCACTGCTGGTCTTACTGAACCTGGTCTGTGTCAATGATGGCAAGAGTCCCACATGCTGCACTGCATATGCTGTGGATCTTTTTCTTTTCATATACAACAAATGAAGGTGCGTTTGTCAATGTTTTAAATTATTATATGCATATTATATGTGAGAGCGCATTGCCTGGGTCGTCTGATCTAGGTAATCCTACATTTTCCTGTAAATGATCTTTATGAAGGTTTAATGTTACTTACAGCATGCTGTTCTAGTTGAGGATTAGAAAAGAAATCCAGTATTTCAGTTCACTTTTTTAACTACACAAACTGAAAACAAACTTTATATTGCATGTGGTTTCAAAAGGAAATTCTGAAATATCTGAGGTATAAAAAAAATTAAGTGTAGCAGAGATGGAAAAGGGAGATGGTCACAGGAAAAGAATGCAGAAGATAATGAAGAGTTCTGGAAAGGCATGAGGACACTGAAAGGCAAGATAAAGTAAAGCTGCTAATCATCATAGCTTAACACAGCAGGAAGAGCTTCATTTAATTGAAGTATTCTTGAAAGTGTAAGATCATTGACACATTGGAAAATAATAGCATCATCTTTAAAGGGCTTAAAATGTTAGTACTTCTTTTAAAAGTGCATCTTAAAGTGGAAAAAAAGTAACAGTAAAAATACAAATGGCAACCCAATATACACAACAGCAACAGGTTAATTAGATAATGATTCTTTTACAATGAAGGAGCAGTGTGACTGTTGCAGTATTGCAGAATTTTAATCTTTAACTTGCTCCTCTTCTGATGATTCTTGGGTTTTTTTGAAGAACCAGAGACTATGCAGAAGAAAGGGGAATTAAATGTGGTGCTGCCACCATCCAGAAAGGATATAAGAATGATAGTTCTTACCTACAAGACAAGTATCTAGCCTTAGTAAGTAAAACAAAAGAAAACATTTGAACACTAATGAAACTGTGAGCTGCAGTCAGTTCTAGGTTTATAACTGGTCAGTATACCAGACAATTTAGATTATGGTTTTTCTAGAATTTTTAAATGGTTCCTTGACATTGCCATACATCCTCATTTGCATAAGAGAACCTCACTAAGCTTATTGAGCTTTCTCAAGTGATCTGGTTATTGAGGTTACTTAAGTGATCTGCTTGGTAGTCAAGTTTTGTGGGAGGCCTTTTAGGAAAGCAAGTGAAAGTGATGTATGGATTTTAATGAGAGTGAAAACCATACACTTTAAGTGTTTCTTTGAGTCAGGTTTTTATTGAAGTACCAGAGGGTTTGGTGGTAGATCTCGTATGTAATGTTATCATATCCGCTAAAAGGCATCTGACCGTCATGTTTATTACATTTGCAGATACTGTACCGTGTCAGAGTATGCAGAAGTTATATCAGAGTAAATAATACAAGTGGACTACAGAAAAGTAGAAATGTAGGAAGGATTAAATGAAATTAGGTATTTTTGACAACAAAGGTTTTTTCTTGGGAGGAATAATCTGAAACTTAGGCACCTATTGGATAAAATAAGACTGTGAAACAGCAGTGGCTGAAGGACAAGGACCTTGCAGGATGTGAATTGTTGGCAAGTTAATCTTGAATTTGCAATGTAAATTACAAGAACAGAGAGTTAGTAATGTGCTGGGCCATCTAAACAAAATTATTTACATCCTAAAGAGAAATGAAATCATGTCTTTATATGGCTCTTGTATAATTGCTACAGGAAACCTTCTAGCATAATGTCTTAGGAAACTATCAGGAAAATATCAATAAGATTGTAAAAACTAGCCAAAGCTATTCTAAATTTTTGTGGGGAATTGAGATGTAGAGTAGGAGAGAAGGATTTAGATCTGTACAACTTGTTCAGGAAAAGGGAGATATTGGTAATATTTACCAATAACAGAGAAGTCAAACATCAAAAAAGGCAATAAAAAATTGTCCAGGATGATAAAAGTATTAGCTGTTTCCGACTTCTTCATTTAGGAACCATCACATTGTAGTACCACATTTGGCACACTGTTAGTCCTAATAACAGCATGACTTTACTGTCATACAGCTCTTCCTCTTCTATTCCTTGTCTCACTCATGTGCAGTGCATTGAAATAATGGAAAATGAAGCTGGAAGGGATACTTACAATTGTGTATTCCATTTCCATGTCCAGTTCTAACAAAGATATTTTGACCATTATTTCTGGTTTTTTTTCTTAAATACTAACACTGAAAGAGATTTTAAACACATTTAAACACAAAATGGGGAGTACAGAGACTTTGGGCTTTTCTGTAACCTCAATGCCTGGAACTATGTGGCTAAATCTCTCCAAGTTTCTAAACACTATCATAACAATGAAACATAGAAGATAGAACAAGAACTACTGAGTGAAATTAAGAAAAGGTGTATACTAGAAGAAAGCCTGTGACAGGGAGATCTTCTAGGCAATGGGGAACTGCTCTGGGGAGGCAGAGGTTGTGCATGTGGGAAGCTTAGAACCATTGTTCTGTTCAGATAAAGCATGAGTACAGGCCTGTAGGTAGTGATCTTCATCTGACTCATCTACATTTTGGCTTTTGAACCTTTTGTATTTAACCCATAAGGTTATGATATTTTATAATTAAATGTTGATGTGTTTTTGATAGAGCTATCAGAATCAGATTTTCCACGTTTGGAAGACTGTGTTGGATGAGTTGTGCCTTTCTATTTTAATACTACTATTGCAGACCTTCTTCCTCTCCCAGACTGTAGACGTTATCTCCAGAAAGGTGGAGACATTTGGTGACATGCATCTCTTTCCATTTACCCATAATGCAAAAAATAACAGTGCTTTCATTTAATTTATAGATAACTCTGTGTAGACGAAAAAGTTAATGTTTCTGCTTAGTCCAATTTATTCTTTTGATTCTCTTGCTTCTCATTGTGTACTGCCTTTCCCTAGTTATGGTTGCAGGATATATACAGGAATTTGCATGCTTCACTGACTATGACAAAGAGCTGGTTTGTCACTGGAAGGTACCTGCACAAACTAATTGCTCCAAAGAATTCCTGCTCTACTACAGGAAGGAATTGATTTCTCCGACGTAAGTGTTTAATAAGATGTTTCATTATCATTGTTGGAACTTCATATATCTTATAGCCATTATCAGCTTTGATTCCCTCCATCTACCATGGGTATCTGGGACAAAGTGTAATCCAGACTATTCTTCTTGCCAGGAGGAAAATGGGTTGCTGCAATTAACAGTATGGTCTGTTCAGCGGTCTACTCTTCTGCAGACCTCTGCACTGTTAGCACAGAGGAGCAATCAGGTCCTACTTGTAGGAGTGGTAGGGCCCATAAGTTTACCCAGCCTTCATTTAATGCAAAATTTTCACCTCCTTCAGGAGGAAACTTACCTGATTTACTAGTCTGTAGCCTGTGTGAAAGGTACTCTCCCCTGGAGCCCAGGTGATTATCTCTGCATACAGCCTAACTCCACGTTGTCCCTGTTCTGCAGCAGGGCCGGTCATCATCACCTGCAAAGGAAGATGCATCTGGGCTCTCTTCTTCCTCTCCATATGGTTTCTCCATACAGACATCCAAATAAACTCACTCTGTACCCTGTAGTAAGCCTGTTCCTATACTAATAAGCTGTCAGTCCACTCCTTCAGAGGTTGAAGTGTGACAGAGGGTGTTAATTTTTCCTCTTGGGATCAATCCTTAGCCTTTCTGTCAAGTTTTTCATTTGTGTGATACAGATATCCAAGGAGTGTTTGGAGAGAGTTGGGTGTTTGAGAGTTTGGAGGAGCTCAGCTTTGGTTTGGATTTCGAGTTAAATGTTTCTAGGAACAGAGCTTCTTTGTCTCAGATTTTATTAGCTCTACACATTGGGAAGCTTGATGTCACCTTTTCAAGAAATATTATGCCACACTCTCTAAATATCACATAATTTTCTGCCTGTTTTTCAGAAATCGTGTATGTGTCCCTGAGAATGAAAAAGACAGTTTAAGGTGCACTTGCATAATATATCCGGAGTATTTTGTATCAGGCCTCACCTATATTTTAGCTCTACAGTTCAATGGGACTGATACATGGAATTACAGTGTTACACCAGCACTGGTTGGTAAGAAACTGTTTACTTTGTCACCAAGACATCTGGTTCCAGGCTTTGCAATCCTACCTAACTGGTTGTTCATGTCATTGAAACAGTTTTTCCTTATCAGAGGTGAAAAGTGCCATGTTGGCTTAAATGCAAAATCTGTTTGTCTTAGAAACCTAGTTCTGGAGTAGATTCTTACGGAAAGTGTATAGGTAATGAGGCGAGCACAGAGTGATTCTTCCTCTAGCTGTACCTTCTCAGCAGTCAGCCAACAGCAGTTTGGGGGCTTAGACATGTCTTTAGTGCATTTTACTTGTGGCTGTAGAATTCAAGGATGAAGAGGAATGTGCTACTTCCAGTTTCTAGAAAGACACTAGGCTATCCCTACTGAAATTTCTTCCATTCCTGTCTCTGTTATACTTTGATTTTTCGTGCTAGTTTAATCATCCCTCTGAACAGAGATTTTTACAATAATTGCTGTTGGATTATAACAACCAATGATAAGAAGTTTAATTACTCTGCTCTTCCACAGGACAGAGCGTAGATACAGCTTATGTCTCTCTATAGGCACCTAGTTTGTTTAAAACAGTGTGCTTGTTCATAACACTTGTCACCTTAAACATTCGGAGAAATTGTTCACATGCCTTAGACAGGCACTCATCTGCATTGACCAGTTGGTTCTTTTCAGAATACTTGGTTGTCACTGCTGCTTATCAGCTGACCAAGCGGGAGCCTGCATTGGTTTCTAAGAGACAGGTAGCCAGGACAGCCTGGCTGTGAAGTTGTCAGAAGGTCTGTGCCTACCCCATGGCACAGCATGCTATTGTGAGGGTGCAGGTTGTTTCATTTTTCCAGGCTGAAAACTGCATCCAGCGCACCAAAAGGTTGGACTTGCAGTTTGTTCAGACAGCTTGAAGATTTAGTGCTTTTTAATGGATACCTTGCAGCTGCTCTGTTTTCGCCTCTATATCCTTGTGTATAGTGAAAAGGTCTAAATGCATTAACTGCAATGAGATTCTGGTCTCTGGTGACCGTGTGTCTCCCTGCTTCTCTCCATCAGTGCTTTCCCATTGCCATGTTCTCTTTAATTGTATTTTTTTAACATACAGTTAAGCCAAGGGCCCCCAAAAATCTTGCCATTGAGAAGGTTGAAAATGGAAATTTCAATCTGAGCTGGGAGGAGAGCTACTCTTCTTCACCCATGCTCTCTGGACATTCAGTCATCTATGAAGTGAAATACTGGAGAAAGCAGCACCCAACAGAGGTAAGAGACAGCCAGTCTCTTAATTTTCTGTCTCTCTGGAGCTTTCGGGTTTAAAAAGTCCTCTGAAATGTCTTTAAACCATTTAGTTAATAATAGTGTAAGGGCAAGTCCCACAATGTTCCTGATCACACACTTGCCACAGGTTACATTGCCCCAGGGTGGTTCAGCTGGGTTTTAAAGGATTGAAACTCTTCTGACTGCTACCCCAAAATGGTCTGCTGTTCACAGTAGACAGGCAGAGATTGAAAACACAGTGCTTCTGTTCCCTGAACTTCATTTGCTCCTTAGACATCAGGAAGCTGGAGGCTGTTCATGACTCCGGCGCACTTGAGGCATTTCAGACACCCTCCTAAACAACCCAGCACTTTAGAGCTGGGCTTCTTCTGGTAAGGGGAGAACATGCATGGTGGCATGCCACAAGTACCACCTGCTCATGACAACAAAATGCAGTATTGCACACAGCAGATGAGGTATTCAATTTGCTCATTTATGAAAGGTCGCTGAAACACATAACGCTATTGTTATTTAATTCCTTTCACTAACCTTCACCTCATAAAGAAATCACAGTGAACTTTCTCGCTTTCCTTTCAGGTTTCTGTAAAAGCAATTAACTACCAGGCAAAAAGCTTTGAAATTACTGCAAGCTCCTTGAGGAGAGGCTATGATTACGTTGCAAGTGTAAGATGTAACTATATAGAGTACCCGGCCTACTGGAGTGAATGGAGTGAAGAAGCTGAATTTCACTATGGTAAGAATTGTAACAAATGGCAGCTTGATAAAAGGATCAAATAGTTTTAGAACCCATATCATACATACCCCACTGCTCTCCTCTCAGAGGAGAGTTATGGAATCATCATCTTCATCCTTTTGAATGTGTCGTGGCTACATCCGTACAGGCTTTCAAAGAGACTAAACATAAAAAGGCACCTCCTGAGGAAACTACGGAAGAGAAGACCAAGGGAAGTTGGATTGTTTAGCCTTGTGGAAAAAAAAAAGACTGAAGGAGATGTGTGTATTCTCTATACGTATTCACATGAAGTAAACACCAGGGAAGAAGAAGATCTATTTAAACTAAAGAACAAAATTGACATAAGAGCAAGTGGATATAAATGAAAAAGAGCTCTTTAGGCTGCAAATTAAGCGATACTTTAACCATCAAGGCTGGGGTTTATTAAAAAAAAAAAAAAACTCTGAAGAGCAATGGAGAGGACAAGAAGCATAGCTGCATGACAGTGGAGATGATAATGCCATTTTAGGGATTGTGTGACAGGTTTGTCCCTTAGCACAAATGGCCTCACAGTACATGTTGGCTCTCCCAGCTCTTAACACTCACAGTAACTGCCTGCAGTACTTGCATTGACCTTTCAGACATGCCACGCACCATCGCCACTGGTAGCTGTGTATGTTCTGTTGTTTATCTGCTGGAGGCTTTAATTTATACCCCCTTAAAGGAGAATTTTTTTAAGGTGCAAAAGAAGAGCGATTAATTTGATATTGCCAGTACTTGTATTTATATGCACATACACTTGTAAATGTATATGTTTATTTAACAGATTACCAAGTAACAGCTGAAGACATTCTGCAGATGGCTGTGCCCATATCCTGCATACTGATCATGGCTGTATCTGTCATCTGTTACTTCTGTTTTACCAGGTATCTATCATACTGTTCACACGTTTTATAGAGTAGCAGTTTGCACAGATAATCAGTTGATTAGCTGAACGTCTGGTAGTACAGGAATCTAATGTTTTGTTTTTCCTCAGCACCTTTATCTCGCTCTCTATGAGCAAACATGATATAAACGTGAATCCATTGCACTCTGTCATTTTTTGAACAGATAACTGAATATTCTCTATTAATCTTACTACAATGGGTTTGTTCTAGCATCCAAAACAGGCTGCAGTTACCAGGTTTGTCAGTTTTGGACCCCAGTCTTTGCTGGAGTTCCAGTAATTATGGTTAAATATTTGTATTTCTTTTGAAATTTTTTAGTGATAATGTGAAAGTGGAATCCTATGTGTTTCACACATAATTTCAAACATGATTAGAAGAACATGTGACTGTGGTTGTACAGAGCAGTCACACGCCAAATATATAAACAGTTTTGCACTAGTTTAATGAAAAGCAGCACTTGGCGATGCACAGAACAAGCACTTCCTGTTGCTGCAACGTAGGTGGCTAAGAGGGAGAGAACAGAAGAGGGAAGTGTACAGTGATGAAGCCAAAATCCAGGCAAAGCAAACAATTTTAATTCTTCCCTTGCAGAGTGAAGAAAGAATGGTGGGATCAAATTCCAAATCCAGCAAAAAGCCATTTGGTCGTAAAAAATGTCAAGGTAATATAAAGGCTTTGCAAAAAATAGCTCTTCCTGATCACCAGAAGTAGAATATGTAGTAAGTGCTATTATCTGGCTAGTGCAGGGGATACTAAATACAATTCAATGTGTCCTAAATCTCATTTGTATCTTTCTCAGTTTTCAGTTTTGTGCTACATTGATGAAATTAAGTTCCCTTTCCAAGATTTAAAGCGGAGTCATATGGAAAACCACATGTAAGTAAGATAAAGGAAAAAAAAAAAACAACCCTCTGCTTTACAGCATAAAATATTTTCCTATTACATAAACTGTCCTTTCCTTTTGACTTCCAAAAACAGAAGTTGCAAGGACTGTCTCTCTCAAAGTTTGTCAAGCCAAAACTTCAAGGGAAAAGATAACATCAGAAATACTGAGAAATCTTGCAGTTGCCACAGCAAGTCTGGAGAGTGGTTTCCAAAAGGCAGCGGTGCAGTTTTAACCCCTGAGACAATTCTGGTTGAAGAGTCTATAGAAATCTGTGAATGTTTAACAGACATTGAGTCTGAGAGCCAGGAAGAGACTAGTGACCAGATCGCCATATCTGAGCCCTGTGAGAGCAGTGTCAGTGCTTTCAGAGAGCACACTGAACACAATGACGCACTAGCTAGCATGTTTATTGAGCTCCTGTCAGATGAAAACAACATGCAAGACAATAAAGACCCAGACACCATCACAGATGAGAATAAAACCTTTGAGAAACTTGAATCAGAAAACCCATCACAGCGAAATCTAAAAGAAAGTGCAGCCCAGAGTCAGCAGCCACGTGATATTTCTCATACAGTCTCCCTTTTCACCAAAGCCTCTCAATATGACTACAATTGCAGTACAGCCAGCAAGAAGTCAGGACAATCAGAAGAATCCTTTGATTCTGGGTATCAGAGCTCCAGCATAAATTCTGCTTCAGTGGATGCAAGAGATCTTCAACATAGAGTTCATCAAAGCCTTTTTCCATGTAGTTCTGAAAGTCAGCATGACTTCTGTGTCCTGATCCAGGAATCTCCAAATAAACCATCCTTTGGGACCAAAAAAGGCAGAATAAACAACCCTACACACGAGAGTTTTGATACCCTTGTGCATCCCTCCATGGAGCTGTGTAGCTCTGCATATAAGAGCTGTGACACTCTTATCTCTCCATCCATGGAGCCCTGTGGTTCTGCATACAAGAGCTTTGATATTCTCGTGTCTGCGTTCAAGGAACCAAGTAGCTCTGCGTACAAGAGCTTTGATACCCTTATGTCTCAGTCTATGGCTAACAGCAACCTGCCTCTGACAGAGTTTTCAGAGACATCAGAACTTAGCTGCAATGGTCAAATTTATCAACCCCCTAGCAATCAGACATGTTGCACCAACTACAGATCTCCTTGCACTGAGCTTGATTTTCAGAACACCTGTTCAGAACATACTGATTTTCCATCATTCTCCACACATGCAAATGACAGTGCTTCAGCTTTCCTACCAGAGGAGGAAATACATAAGCAAGTAACATGTCAAAATGTTCAAGAGAAAGCCAATATAATTTCTTGCCCCACTGGACCTCAACCATCTGGTTATCAACCTTTTGATAATGCAGTTAAATGCAGTGGTGCCTACTGTGACAATGACAGTGACGTTACCTCTAGGTCACTGTATGATCCTTTCATTAGCCTTTTGTACAACAACCTGGAAGAAGCAACTCCAGATACCATAATCCATGAATGTGACCAGAGGACAGATGACCACGTATGTTCAATTGTACAGGGTTTTGACTGCAGCATTGTTCCAGGTTTAGCCTCTAGTGAGAACGTCACACAGGCCAGTGACGGCAGCCTTTGGATAATCAATTCTAATGAGCTGTCTGGTGATAGCAAAGATGAAAATACCAGCAGAGATGAACAGCTGTTGCATTTGTTAGAGCTGAACTGTCAAGATTTTAACAGCAGAGAAAGAACTATAAAGCAGACAAACCCTAACAGCTTTACCTGTACTAGTAAAGAAATGCAAGAGAGCAGCAGTAACAGACTAAATACTGACTTTCACTGCCACAGACACAACCACTTCAGGAAAGCTGGAAATGTGGGGGAAAATAAAGAGGTGATAAAGCATGCAGTAGGCAGGAGGTGTGGCTCAGCAGCTAGTTTACCACAAGAATCACTGGACAGCATTGGGCTAAACTTAGAAAGCAAAACTGCAGAGCCCCTAGAGCTTCTGGTCTCAGACAAGTTGTCACCTCCTCTTGTTGAGGATAACTCCTGTCCTTCTGATTCTCACACTATTGGCAGTGAGGGTTCCAGGCTGGCACCTGCAGTTAAAAAAAGAGCAGTAGAACTATTGAGGGAAAACAACAGGAAGAATGAGAAAAAAGCAAAAGTTGTTCAAGCCATTGCACAGGAGGACAACTGCTACATGAAGGTTGCCTAGCCACGCTTGCTGAGTTTCTAAATAAACTGTATGGCAAATTGAAATGTTGCTTGTTCTTCCAATCTTGCCTGAAATGAGGGCTGCTACAGTTCAGACATGGATTCAGTGGGTTGTAACACTCACTGTAATGCCCGCAGACACATGGTCTGAATCTTGGGATCGTCCTGTGCAAGGACAGGATTTGGACTCAGTGATCCGTATGGGTCCCTTCCAACTCCCAACATTCTATGATTCATGCCTGCTGCAGCGCTGGCAGCTGGTATGTGATGCAGGACCCTGGGGAGCAGTAGGGATTAGCACCTAACAGTTGCAACTACAACTCTGTTGGGGTGGGGGGACAGTAAAGCCAAAGTTTCTCTGGCTGTGATTGCTCTCTAAAAATGAGCAGCAGCTGCATGAAGTAGGAGTTCTTAGTACAGCTCTTGTGGCTCTGTATGTTGCTTGGGAAGCACACAAAGGTTATGTGGAAGGGGCTGACACACCTGGAAGTGGGATGTAGGTGCAGGTCAAAGGGGAAGTGACTGACTTGCACTGGCAGCATCACACAACTTTCATAATTTATTTATTGGGGGGAAGAGTGAGGTCCTGTGTGCCTAGCCTCCACAAGGGGTATATGTTTCTATACTTGCTTAATCAAGACCTGAAATAAAGATTCCTGTCATTTGGGCTTAACCAATGCTATTATTGGTTATTAGTTTCTTACTCAATAGAAGCAAGCAGAGTTATTTCATACATCTACAGCTGTAAGTGTAATCAGACATTTCTAAGCAGTGTTTTCCTAGAAAGTTTATCCAGTGTGTAGTCAGACTCCCTAAACTGATGAAGTACTTTTTCGGCTGCTTCTTCTTGTCCAGTCAGAATGGGAAATACGGCTGCAGCTTTAAGGCAGCATATACTTCCTGTTGGATAATTGTTCCAAATTTTTACTTACGACTCTGAACTTTTCTAGGATGTTACTATATATCATATATGGTAAATTCCACCCTAGTATGCTGGCAGTAGCACAAAATAGTTAAGAACCATTAAGTAATTTTGTATGTATTAAATATGTATGTTTATTCTAATTATTTAGAAAACCCTATTTGCATTGCCATTCATAAGGAAGGAAACAGTAACAGAAACTGGTTTAACATGTTTTGTAAGTAAGATTTTTGTACTGCCAGTCTTTCTTCAAAGTTCAGGTTGGTTAGCTAGTAGAGGTATCTGCATCAATTTTACAGCATAAAAAAGATCATGTAAGCCCTGGAAGGAGATTTGCAGTGAAATGTCCATATTTAGATGTGATAGTTTGTATAGGCACTGGTTTGTAGCTCACTTCCACTAAGGTGGAGGTTAGTGAAAGATCTTGCTGCTTGTAGCTAAGGTGCTGATGAACCTGTTGTTTATTTGGTTTTACTGAAAATATCAGGTTGAGTTTTATTTTCACTCAGATGAGCTTTAATTCTGTCAGAAGTACTGTTCCTTTGCAAAAGGCAGTCACTGCTGTAGTTAACATCAGTACAAATTCTGTGAAGTGGGAGGGCTGTGAGGCAGATGAAGAGGCTTTCCATCAACCACACCCGCACCGAAATGGTGGAACAGGAAGATGCGTAGAGGCCGTGGTCTGCCTCATGAGTAAGCCGACTCACTTCCCTAAATCCAAGCAAAGTCAAGTTTAAGCAAAAACCCACAGCTAGTTATTGCAGCTACCCAGAATGGGTTACTCACTTTTTACACAGCACAGGGCTATTAAGGGTGGCACAGGGACAGCAGTGGTGCTTTCTTCCCCTTCTGCTCCAGCCCTCCCCCTTGTGCTCTTTGTGAAATCTTCCTGGAAGGCTTGCAGTGGTTTGCTGCAGCCCTCCTCTGCTGAGCCCCAGCTTCATTCTGCCTTTCCCTGGCTTTTTTTCTTCTGCAGAGCTGTGTCCTCCTGTCTGCTCATTTCTGTTGGATGGCTTTCTGTGCTTTTCATTTCCTTCTCTCTCTTCAGTCTTTCTCTGGTGAAATAAAACTGTAACTCTTTGAGAAGGGGCAGCCCTGTTCCTATGCCTTTGCATAACCTAGAATTGGCGATAAACACTGGGGCTGGCTGGGTGGTTGGCCAGCTCACCCCATCCTGCAATAGGCATGGTGCATGACTGCAGTGGGAGCTAGGTTCACATTCTGTCCTCCACTGCCTGTGCTTTTGCTGTCCGGAGCAATTGCCAGGCTGTAAAACACAGGTAGGTTTCAAATGCCAGGTTGCTGGCCTAAGATGATGATCTGCCCAGAGTGTGTGGGAGTTCTAACTTTGGGCTGGCTCCCAGGACTGCCAGCCAGGTGTACTGACCTGAGCCACACCTCCCGGGCACCAGCCTGTGCTTGTAAAGGCATCTTACCCTCCTGAGAGAGGAACTTCCTTCCTGAAAGCTGGGACCCTCCAAACATGTCCGTTTTAGCTAGTGGAGGGCTCCTACCAGGACAGAGAATTAGTGATCGTACCAAGGATATTTTCAGTGGTTTTCAAGTTGTTTTGTAAGACTGCAGTGCAAGTGGAGGCTTGTGCCAAGTTTTAGTCTTGTTATAATGCCTTTTACTACACGCTCACAATCACTCCACCTCCACATCTTTCTCACCTGGCTGCCTACCAAGTATTAGTAACCTGACTCACCATGAGTGAAATGGGTTCCTGAGAAAGGCAGGTGTATTCCCAGTTCAGGAGAAGCTAGTTCTGATGCTCTGTTTTTCCTTTGCAGAGAATGCCACATTGCCTTGCCTTTTTTTCTTTCTCTTTTCTGAACAGTGTTAGCTCCTTGGAAATACACGCCTGTATGGAACAGCTGTTGGCAAACTCTTATCAGTCACAAGGTGGTGTTGCCTGTGGAAAAAAAACAATAACCACAAGATGAGGGTGAGAGTAATGTGGAGCAGAAGCTTGAGGATGTGGGGTCAAATTCTTGGGGGTATGGACAAGTTAATTTAAGGCCACAAAAATGATCAGGGGATGGAACACCTCTCCTACGAAGAAAGGCTGAAAGTTGTCCTTGTGCAGCCTGGGGAAGAGAAGGCTTCAGGGAGACCTTACTGTGGCACTGGAAGGAGGCTTATAAGAAAGATGGGGACAGACTTTTTAGCAAGGCTTGTAAGTGATAGGACAAGGGGTGATGGTTTTAAACTGAAAGAGGGGAGATTCAGACTAGATGTAAGGAAGAAATTTTTTATGGTGAGGGTGGTGAAACCCTGGTCAGGTTGCCCAGAGAGGTGGTAGAAGCCCCATCCCTGGAAACATTCAAGGTCAGCCTGGACAGGGCTCTGAGCAGCCTGATCTGGTTGAAGATGTCCCTGCTCACTGCAGGGGGTGGGCTAGATGGCCTTGAAAGCTCCCTTCCAACACAAACTATTCTATGATTCTAATTTAGGGTGATGGAGGGGTCAGCTTTTTAAATAACTTGTCTCTACGTCTTGCTTTGGGACTCTGCGTTGTTCAGGCAGGGTGCACAAATGTCCAAGTCCTTATTCATCATGAGCTACAAACTTTATCTAAGAAAACAAGTTCTTTTAGGTGTTATATTCTAGCAGTGACATGGCCGAAGGAACATAGGGTGAGAGAACCAAATGAGGGGGTTCTGGCTTCTGAAACCTGCTCCTTAATGTTTACCTCTGACTCTGGAATAATTTGACAAAACTCCTTAGTGAGTAGAGACTGAGAGGGCAGTTTGCTTTCTTGTAGCCGTGTGTTTTCTGTAGAAAACTCCTTAGGGAGCATGATTTGTGCAGTTTGTATTCTAGCTCTGACAGGTGCTTGCAAAGTGTAGTTTTGCATACAGTTGCTTTCACAAATAATAGGTGTTTTTGACTAATTCTCAGGGGAACTGTGCCCATGCAATGCACAGGTGCGCACACACACACAAACATCATTTCCGTCCGTCTACAGATTGCTGAGTACAAGGTCTGTCCCAGGCTTCCACAGGGTGATGTATCATGATTACACATTACCTGTAATTTTATTTTTTTTTCACCACAGTGCTGCGACTGAGGCATCCATGTCATGCCATCGGCTTTTCATCAGACGTTGCAGCCATGGCACACAGCCCTAAATTGTGGTGACGAGGGCGGAAGCCAAGCACCAGCTCAGCATGAACTTGCTGACAATCAGAGCAATGAAACCAATGAACTGGTCTGGATTTCAGCTGCAGGACTGTCATCTCTCAAAGCAGATTGGCTCCAAAGCGAAGAAAAAAAACAGCCAAGGGAGGAAGAGAGCACTTTCTATGTACCTCACTAACACGCTTAACCAAGGTTAAAGTTTACTAATTGCCCTAACTGGTTGTGTTTTCCCTGAGCACCTAATAACAGCCATCAGCTAAGTCCTGGCTATTCTCATCCCTTTGACAAGCTGAGAAAGCAACATTGAGAGGAACTTAACATCTCTGCTGCACTCTGGCCAAAGGTGCTTTGTTCTGTTTGTCCCTTGTGCTGTCCCGTTTCTGTCCTGTGCTTTCTGTGGCTTTCTGCAACATAGACATTTCTACACAGCTGCCTTCTATGCTTCCAGCAAGACTGCAAAGAAAAGAAAAACTGGCTGCAGCCCTAGATGAGCAGAGTGGCGAATTGGCTGCTGTGGCGCGTTTAGCTACAGAGCGGGGAGGAGCAGCTGTTTCTACCAGAAAGCCAGAATGCTTTCTCTAAAACTCTGACCATCTGTGCCAGCGACCTAAAATTCTGTATTCTGAATGCATAGAGGGAGTTGTAATGGCAAGAGTTGGTATAGTACCAGCCTGTGACCCATCTCCTCCCTTTGATAGAAGGATGACTGTGTTAGACCTGCCCCAGTCGATGGGGTGCAGCAGGCATCCTAAGGAGCTCCTGTCCCAGTTCAGTGATGGATCTGCAGCTTCCATGGTCCTATCTGTGCTCAGTTGAAGAGCAGGGCATTCACAGCAGTGTGGTGTTTGTCCTCTGCTTGAAGGTTACTGAGTTGGTGACTAACATATCACTGGGACTTTCCTACTTGCTGCTGTTTCCCCAGATCTTAGACATGGGGGAATTTGCCATAAGCTGAAGAGTTTGAGGTTGGCTGCTTCTCCCCAGCTCAGCCACTGCTGGTTTCACTTGCAGTGAGCCACCCACACAGCACCAAGAATGATAACAGGGTGAGATAGCACTGGTCTGCCTTCTGGGGGTAGAATTTCCACGCCTGGCTGAGGGTTGTAACCAGTCCCCGGTTCTTGTCTTGAGGCTCTGGAGAGTTGCTGAGAACCAGGTCTGCACTGCGCGGTTGGACGTGGTGTTAGCACTCTCGTCCCTGGATGAGTATCCAGCAGATGTCTGGAGGAGCTGGCTCTGGCAAGCGTGTGCTGTGCTGCATCCACTAACCAGTGCATGTGTCTCACAGGCTCTGGGCTTGAAGGTTGTGCAGGGCAGTTCATTGTTGGGTGGTCTGCTCCCCCACTTTCTAGCTGAGGCACTCCAGAAGCACATAGTGTTCTCCTCCATGACATGAGGGAGGCAACAGAGCCACCCAGTGCTTTGTTTCCTTCACAAGGACAGGAATTAGGACCCATAGTTTAGCTTGTGCTACCTATTCCATGGCCTCATTCTGAGCTGTGCTGGGCCCCTGCAGCAGACACTGTCATCCAGAAGCATGAGGGAGTCTTCCCACTTCTGGTCAGGCTACCTTTGCTGTTCTTATGACTTGCCTTAAAAACCTCCAGCTGTGCTCCCCAGTGTGAAGGACCAGCACATTCTGCTGTCCAGATTGTCTCTATTTTACATGTTACCTGCCAGTGTTTTAACTTCTTGCTGCTTCTGGCACATTACTTTCAGGCTTCTACACACACACAGTGGCAGGGTAAGGAGTGTGGAAACCAGGCTATGCAGAGCTGGTCACAGAAGAGCAATCAGGGGATCCAAGCAGCTTCCTTGTTCAAGCAAGAGGCTCACACCACAACCAAAGCCACCATGGAGCATGGAATCCCCCAGCCCCTACATTTTGTAGGAACAACCTTCAGGCTCCTTCTCTTCTTGCTGAGCATTGTAAATGTGCTGATTTGATCAGCCAGTGCTGGTTTGGATGCAGATAACACTGATGTGACATAATTGCATCACATTAGTCCCTGTGCTCTAGTGGAGCCAATAACCTCATGTTTTGGCCTTTTTAGCCTCAAACAGAACAAGCTCCTGCCTTCTGCCACCTTTCAATGAACTCCTACCGGCATCATAAGAAAGCCTTTTGGCTTCTCTGTCCAGAAATATATTTCAATTATTTTTTTTTAAATTGGTTACTTTGGAGAAATCTGTTTCTGTAAAAATCCTGTTTATCTCCAATGTTGTTAATATGCCCCAAAATATTGCAACATGCTTCTCATAACTCTGCCTGTTTGTCCATCCTGCACCTCCATCCCACCTTTTCTCCTAAAGACACGGTACATGCCAGTGACATGAGAATCCACTAATTGTGTTAGGACTGCATGTTCAGTGGGCTTGGGATGGAGCCAGCAATGCTGCTGGAGTCTGTGGTCCTGCTGTGTGATTATCTCCTGCAGCTGGCTGCTTGCCATGTGGAGGCAGAGCACAGTGTGAGCCATTAGCTTGGGCTTTGAAAGTGCTTCCACAGTCAGAGGTTGAAGACAGCTAGTGTGTTTTTCATCCTATCAGAGATGCCAGAAGCTGTCCAAGGCTCACTGGAGTGCTGTACCCAGACCCAGGTGTGGAAGGGTTGCTGTAAAAGCTTGTGGCCAGACAGCATGGGTGGGGCATGCTGGTTTTTGACAGCTGTAGTAAAACAAAGCTGTAAGAGGCTCAGGTGAGGCTCTTGCCATAAATAGCTGTATGCCAGCAGTAGAGTTCTGGCCTTGGTGCATCCCTGTGAGGAGGTACCTGGGGACAAGCTGGTGGCTGTTGCCTCTAAATGAGTCATTTTTTGCTAAGCTGTGTGAAAGGAGCAGTGAGTTCTGCCAGCACTGCTGACTCAGGTGAGTGGTGTGGGAATGTGTGATGGACCTCCTGACCTTGTGCAGAGTTGGTACTCTTTGGAGGTACAAGCACAGAAGGTGTGACCTGGGACCAGTTTGAGAATGGCTGTGATAGGAGAGGGTGGAGAGGATAGGACACATCAGCTGAACAGACAAGAAAAGGCTGACACTTATTTTGTGAAGCTGTAGGAACCCAGCTGTAGGGTAGGGCTCTGACAAATATATGGAGGGAGAGTACTGCCTGTGGGCTACCCAAAGGGGTCTGGGCCTTCAGAGGAGGGTGCTGTGGAGGCTGTTTTGGGGAGAGTGTGCTTTCCCGTGGGCTGAATGCATACAGTCTAGTGAGGCATGTGGGGAGATGCTCTGGGCACATCTTGCACCATGCAGATGAGGGTGGTGGGTTTGAGCCTGAGCAGAGCTGTAGGTTTCTGTTTCACATGGTCAGGGTGAGTTCACAGGCACAGTCATTCCTGTTTCTGTTTACCAGCATGCATCTGGTGATTTCCTAAGAGAAGACACAGTCCTCTGTGCGATCCCCTCTGTGTGAGCAAGCCGTATGCAGTCACAGCTCTGTGAAGGTAAGCCCTTTTCTTCTGGCAGGAGCCAAAGTGATGTCTTCCTACTAGAGGCTTCATGCACAATGGGTTCAGACTTGACGTATATTGGGGAAAACAAAATGCTTAGCCCAGTGTTGGTGGTTATAAAGAGACAACTGGCGGAGGCAGGAGGGCAGGGTGCTGGGATCTCTATAGGTGGTACTCAGCATTCCCCAGACAGAAAGCAACTCACTCCTTCCTCCTTTGTGCAGCATCCTGTGTCAGTTCACAGGCTGCCAGCTGGGGGGCTTTGTTGTTTTTCAACCTGCTTCTTTGCTGACTAACACCTCTGCTTTCTGCCTGGCTCATTCATATTTTACCCCATTTCCTGAGCTTTGAGGTGGTTTATTCTATTGTTTTCCCTTCCAGTAGAACAGTTACTCATGTTTCAGCTGTTCTCCTGACATATTTTACTCATTACTTATCGTAATGTATGATTATCTTCCTCCTAAATGTCACAAGCTAGTAAAGGTGCCTTTGGCCCTAGAGTTATACCAGGTCTGTATCTTTGACAATGCTGAGGATATTGTTTTAATTCTATTATGATGGGAAGAAAATGCAGAGGTAGTACTATTTGGGGTTTTTTCCCCCCACATAGTGAACTTGATAACTGCAAGTGTCACTAATTCTCTCTTTTAGAGAAGCTCTGTTATTTCCTCTGTGTGTGTTTATTCTTGCTGATAAATACATACAGATGTTGCCCTTCTTACAGCCATGGTAGAATGCTTTTGAGTTATCAATGACTTTAGCAGGAGCTAACAAGCCTTTCTTGGTGTGCCCTTCACACTTGCTTCTTGGTGAATGTTGCCACCGCAGGCTGGGCCGAGATTACAGCTAGATGAAAGTAGTTGCCTCTTATCTTGAATGAACATAAATCCATGAAAATTGAACTGCCTCAGGTCTCCAGGTGCTTTACCTTGTGGGCTCAATTCAGCTGCCCTAAAGTGCCATGGAACCCCGGGTGTAGAGTTGGTGCCCACACAGCACTGAGTAGCTCTAGAGCTGTGTGCTCTTGGAGATGGTTGCTACACGCTAAGCCCAGTGACTTGCTTTGCTCCATGCAGGAGGTGTGTCTATGTACTGTGCTCCAGGTAGCAACAGGTATCAGGGCTCCTCTAGATCCTGGATGTGTGTCCTACATCATGGCTCTTCCAGGCTGGATATGGTGGATACAGTCCCTCTTGGTCACCAAGAGAGATCCAGTGGGTCACACTGTGCTGGGCTTCCCCGGACTGAAGAGCTCAGTCTATGTTAAGCATTTGTTCTGCAGGGGCAATTCTACTTGCTGCTCTTCACATTGCAGCACTTGCACAGTTTCACATGTGCACATGCCTGTACTTGCACATACGCACATGCACAGGCACAGTTTAAGATGACAGGAGAGAATCAATCATTAAGTTTCAACACATCCATGCATGAAGAGCTATTCCAGCCTTCTGATAGGCCCTTAATGCTTCTCTTGGCTTTATGCTTCACCAGCAGTGAGCAGGACAGACGGAAAACTGTACAGATCTGAATTCTGTCAGCCAGTGAAGGATAAACTTCCTTAAATTAAAATTAACTGTCTTAGAAAAAGAAGTTCCAGCTGCTACTGCTGCCTTCTCCTAGAGCTCATTACTTACTTTCAGTCCTACCTCTTTCCTGATCTCTATACAGTAAATGCTGCCATGCCCCTGACTCACCCTGGGGAAAAAAACAGATGTTTTGGACCATTCAGGCCAGGGTAGGTGGCTCTTGACCAGGCTTGCCAGATAGTTGCTGGTAAGTGTGCTGGCCCATCTGCTGGTTATGCACTCTTATAACATGCATGGAGAAGATACCATTACTTAGCCCAACAGCTATTCCTCATCATGTTTGGAGCAGAATCTCTGTAAGAGAGACCAGCTCTTCCTTCTGCATGCATTGTGGATCATTTACAAGCATGGTGTCAGGCCCAAGCTTCTAGAAAAGACTTGTCTCCGCTGATACTGCCTATGGGTTGTGGAGGTTGTCACTTTCTCCTGGGAGCACCCCCTGACATAGTGACACCTCACCTTGTTCCTGCCTATATATCGGCATAGAAATCAGAGCTGCTCTCCTTTGCACTGTTATTAAGAGTTTGCCCATGGCTGTGTATTCATTGCTCCAGACCAGGATCAGCAGCCTTTTAAGTTTGGGTTTCTCCCTTTCAAACAGATATTTTGTATGCTGGAAGGAGTAAGCTCCTGATTATTTTTAAAATATCAGTACATGAGTGAGACAGCTGCTACTGATGATTATGGAGCTGGGACCTCCTGTCTTGAGCATCTTCTGACAATCTTATGTCCTCTACGGCCTGCGATTGCTGTGTACTTGCCTACATGAGGGATGGGATTTATTTTGTTCTTTGACTACTATAAAAACATATTGGGCCATGACTCTCCCATATCTGTAATTTCCCTTCTAGCTATCTGAGGAGCCCTGAGGTCTGGGTAAGAGCTGTCCCCTGCTGCCTGTGCATCTGCTGCCCCAGGCTGCCTGCCTGGGTTGTGCTGTGCTGGGCTAAGCCACGTCTTTCCATCTCCTTTCGCTGTGTGGTGGGTGCAGGAGGGGTCGTGGGCTCTTCAGCTCAGCAGGTCTTGGAGCTGAACACAGAGCCCGCTCACCCTGCGCCCAGCTGCTTTGTGCCCACTTCACTGCTGCAGCAATCTCCTTGGGTTATTCCAGCTCCTTGTTCTTTACCTTCCCACCACTATGCTATGCTGTGTGTGCTGAGTCCCCTGGATAGCCCTGCTCCTTTCCCTCCTGCTCAAGGACACAGGGAGTGTGCCCTGGGATCCTTGCAGCCCCTTGTAAGGTACATGGAGGTGAGCTGATCTACTGTATAGTTAGGCTTAACCATTTAATGCCTTGACAGTGATACCTCCCCACTGCAAGGCTTTAACTCCACCAGCTCCACTATGACCTTTTTGTATCTGAGGCTTGTGAGTTTTTATCTGCTCTCCCACCTTTTTCTCACATAAGAGTAAGAGAGCAGAGCAGTACAGTAATAAGTGTGTGGGTGTTTGGACCCGAATTCATTGCCTCCTCTGCTCACCACATCCTTCTATCGGCACAGTAATACTGATACAGTGGTGACGTCAACCACCATTTATCACTGTATTCCAATACACTACAGCTCTTGGTTGTGCACAAGTAGACTTTACTCTTGCTCAGTGCTGATGAGATCTACCTGCTTTCCAGCTCTCATGCATGCACTATCTGCAGTTGCAGTAATGAATTAGCCAGGCCAGCTGTGGAAGTGTTCGGGGCTGAAATGGACAGCTGAAAGGATGGGGCAAGGTAATGTCTGTGTTTCCACCACTTTTAGCTGCTGCCAGTTTGTTGCTGCTTGATATGTGTGATTTCACTGTAAGTCTTTCCTATAGCTGACGTAGCACTTGTGCCCCTGCTGCCACTGCTGTTGGCTTCTGCTGGACAGCTGGAGAATCCTTCTTCCTGTTGCTTTAGCTTTGTAATTAGATGGCAGTGTACATTTATAATGATTTTCTTCCAAGAAGAACACTTGGTTTTGCATATAACTAATGGACTGAGAGACTTCCACTCTTTCACTTGGGTATAGCTATGACATATATTTTCTCATGCTTGGAAATACAAGATTTTAATTTATTTTTTTAGTTTACTTAAATTGAGTTCTTAATTAGGCTTTTTTTTTTTTTTTTTTTTTTTTGGTGAAAGTTCTGTAAGTGCATACCTTTCCTGGAGACAGTTCAAATTGTGAGCTTACACTGCATCCATCTTTGGCAGCTTATAGCACCATATTTCCAGATCCTTAACAAAAATAATCTTTGTCGATGCCTGTGTCTATATTGGCCCTATTTCCTATTCTCTGGTATATTAAAACCTTGCAGCATCATTTACATATGTGCATCTATATGAATGCCTGATCAGACTTTATTACTGTCCTCTCACTGTTCCCTAGGATACTACAGAGTTTGCAGTAATGGTGCTTAGCAGCTGTATAGTGCTTGACATTTTATAAGCATTAAGTACCTGGGTTTCAAGGATGCATGAAGCATCTCACAGTCCCCATTTCACAGACAGAAATTGTAACAAGGTGGTAGAAAGGACTTTTTTAATGCCAGACAGGGAATAAATTCCTGCCTCTGCTCGTTGTCTGCTGCCAGTCTTTCCTCCAAGTGAACAATCACATGAGCAGAGTGCTGACAGGTGGAAGCAGATGGGAAGAGTGTAACAGATAGATGGATGTAGGAAAGGTGGAGGTCTTACTCATAGACTGGGACTGAGGCTTGCAGAGGGCCTGACCAAGGGAAGCTTCAGAACAGGGGCTGCTATCCATCTCTGTGAAGCCATGAGGTCTTCCAACCATCAAAGACCACAGCGACACTGCTGCATCTTTCACAGCTCTTCTGCACACGCATCCATGTCTTGTCATCACAACCTGGAGCACAGCCAGGAGGTCAGACACACGTAGCACTGACATTTCTATGGTGCTCTCAGAGGTAGCAGTCCTTCCCCACCACGCTGAGGTAGGAGAACTGTGTAAGAAGTGAAGAAGGTAAATGTTGGATTAATCTGTGGGCACTGGCAAGGGTACAAGATGGGACAGTGAAGTCCCAAGTGAGGAAATGTTGTCTCCTTGCTTCACCTGTTTTAGGAGATCCTACTGCTTTTCTGTCTTATTTTTGCTACTGTGCTCTTATTCAGGAAGCTTTCTTCTAGATTACAACCTTGTATGTTAACATCTCCCCAGTGTGTAATGGCAGCCTCTGGTATCTCTGCAAGACATTTTCCTGATGAGCTACTTTGGCTTGTTGCTTTGATTTTTCAGTCCTTCCTGTCCCTTTGGATTGATGGTACTATCCTCTGAGCAGAGGAAGGAAAATAGGGAAGATGCTTTAAAAAGACTGCAGCCCAGTAGCTAAAAGCAGCAAAGACTTCCCCTGCATTGCTCTGCTCATTTAGGCAAGAACGGGGGTACAATGAGGGAGCTACAGAAATATCATGGATGTGGAACATTGGGGGCACTGTTATTTGCATTCTGAAACAAGCAATGGGTCTGCAGAGGTCTCTGAGGGCCCAGCCTTTCCTTCCTTTGCTGAAGAAGAGGCAGCAAGTTGCCTTTCTTGGCCTTACAGTATGGCCAAGTGTGAAGGGTGACAGTCACAAAGCAAAGTGGCACTGGGATGGGCTTCTGCAGCAGGGCATGGTACTAGATGGCACCAGGCCGTCCCACAGCCTAGAGCATGTGCTGGGTTACAGTCAGTGAGGGGATGTGAAGGCCTGAGGACCAACAGCAGCAGCTCTGGGGACTGTGTGCTCTCCTGGGGTGAGAACAGGCCTGTCTGGGCAGGTTGTTGGCATCCTAACCTGGGGGGGACCCCTGAATATTCAGAGTTCAGCAACAATGGGTTCTAGGGAGAAGGATGACTTAAAAAGGTAGTGGACAACTGCGTGTATCGTATCTCCGGGGCTAGTGACCTCTAGGCCCAGGTGGCCAGTTCATTCAACGCAGCTCTTCTATTAAATGTGATGCAAGGAACAGGGCACTGGATGATAGGAAGTCATGAGCAGATGCTGCATCAGCATCGGGAGACTGCCCATCTTGAGGTTGTCTGTTTTCATGGTGCAGCCGGTTGCCTGGAAGGGTGCCTTCCTCAAAAGAATGAGAACTTGGAAGCGTTGGATGGATGTGGAAGGATGAGTAGGAGCACACAATAGGGTTAGACAGGGGGCTGTGTCTTGGTAATCAGGGTTTGTACCCTTTGAAGTAGAGGTAATGACAATAGTTATTATACCAAGAAAACTTGGAGAACTGGGACCAGAGGTGTCAAGAAAAGGTGTTTCTTCAAGGAAATGTATGGTGCAAAAAGAAGGGCTGGATTGTGGGGAAAGTGAGTTTCTGTCTTGCCACTCTCAACAGACAAGGGAGACTAGCAGGGTGCCTGGGGCTCCTTTCCTGAGCTGGAGCATGTGTTTCATCTGCAGGCTATGTTTGTCAGGAAAGGAGGGGCAGCAGCAGCATGGCTGCTCCCACCACAGGGCTGAGGAGCTGCAGTGATGAGGTGTTTGTGGCACCTTCTGAGTGAGCATTGCTGATCTCATCTGGACACTATGGTGCCTTGAGAGCAAGCCTCTGAGCTCACGTGGGGCTGCAGGGGTTTTTTGGTGGCTGCTAAATTTATTTTGCTTTCATTATTTGAGTAAACCTCGGAAATTTTTAAACACCACAAATGTTCCCCAAGTGGGAGAGGCCCTGCTGGCATTCTTTCTGCTGAGTGACTGTCTGGGTGTTTGCTACCGCTGGTGGTGCAGGAGGCACAGGCACCTCAGGACCTGGGTCCTGCACCTAAATTGGGGCAACCAACCAACAGGTTGGGGGATGATCATTATGGGCTGGGGGATGAAGGGATTGAGAGCAGCCCTGCGGAGAAGAACCTGGGGGTACTGGTGGATGAAAAGCTGGACTTGAGCTGGCAATGTGCACTGGCAGCCCAGAAAGTCAACTGTACCCTGGACTACAACGCAAGAAGCATGGCCAGCAGGTTGAGGGAGGGAATTCTACCCTTCTACTCTGCTCTGGTGAGACCATGCAGTGCTGTGTCCAATTCTGGGGTCCTCAGCACAGGAAAGACATGGATCTCTTGGAGCAGGTGCAGAGAAGGCCAC
Source organism: Antrostomus carolinensis (assembly GCF_000700745.2). Classification (NCBI taxonomy): domain Eukaryota; kingdom Metazoa; phylum Chordata; class Aves; order Caprimulgiformes; family Caprimulgidae; genus Antrostomus; species Antrostomus carolinensis. The sequence goes on along the minus strand of NW_010326835.1, from coordinate 3,138 downwards.
AGAAATGATCAGAGGGATGGAATGGCTCTCCTATGAGGAAAGGCTGAGAGAGTTGGGGCTGTTCAGCCTGGGGAAGAGAAGGCTCCGGGGAGACCTTGTTGCACCTTTCAGTACTTGAAGGAGGCTTATAAGAAAGATGGGGACAGACTTTTTAGCAGGGCTTGTAAGTGATAGGACAAGGGGTGATGGTTTTAAACTGAAAGAGGGGAGATTCAGACTAGATGTAAGGAAGAAATTTTTTATGGTGAGGGTGGTGAAACCCTGGTCAGGTTGCCCAGAGAGGTGGTAGAAGCCCCATCCCTGGAAACATTCAAGGTCAGCCTGGACAGGGCTCTGAGCAGCCTGATCTGGTTGAAGATGTCCCTGCTCACTGCAGGGGGTGGGCTAGATGGCCTTGAAAGCTCCCTTCCAACACAAACTATTCTATGACCTGCACTGGGCCTTGCCAGGAGCTCTGGGTGTTTTTTGGTGGCTGCACCTTGCTGCCCAGTCTTCACCCGTATCACTTGCACGGATGCCTCTGTGCAATCTAGTGCAGGGCTCTGCAGGGACACTCCTGTCTGTCTAGTCACTGACAGTGTTGCTGCTCTGTGGTATGACATGTGGGCCCTCCTGTCTGTGCATCCTTGCAACTTGCAACAGAAGTATGTCCCAAAATTAATACAGGCTGCTTCTTGAAGGCTTTGTCCCCAGGCAGCCTAGCCCATTTCAGAATAGCTTGAGAAAACAGTGCTGAAATCTGTACTGGGTATCAACCGCCAATACTCTGCAGGGAACTCATTTTAGGTCTTTCTGTGCACATATATGCGTTTCTGTAATTGTTGAATACTGTGAAAACACAGCCTTGATTAGTTACATGGCTTGAGGGCCTGGTCTTGGAGCAGGGGCTTTGGCTGAGTAGTCATCTTTCCTCATATTGTTGTAAACATCCTGCTGTCCTCTTCTCTGAAGACTTTCTTGTAGGTGCTCTTCACCAAATTGCATCAGGACAGCCTTTCTCCTGAAGTGAGCTTTGTACATCATTCTCTTCTGTACCTCATGGGAAGCTGGTTTTTTTTGAGGGGGGGGTTGGTGTGGGGGGTTTTTTGTTTGTTTTTTTTGTCTGGCCTGCCTTCCTGGAGTCCCTGAACTAGCTATTACATGCTTATTTAACCATGGATAGACCAAATCAATGAGTTCTCCCAAGCTTTGCTCATGCAGACCCACAGTGACAATCAGACTTTATTTCACTAATTCACTGTACAGATGTTTAAGCCATAGCAATGTCATTTCTGGTTGCAGGAAAACAATGAAGAAAAAATGGGTTATCACTTAACCCAGGTGCCTTCCTGTTGCATGGATATTCTGAGGCTGCAGTTGCTTGGTTGCTTTCTCTGTGCATGTGCTGCTGGCAAGGAGCAGAGATTTCACTGATCTGGTTTATGGCTAGTTGGCAGGGCTGTTGGTCATCCCCCCTTAGCCCATGGAGTAGATGCATGCAGGATAGCTGAGATGACTTGCCTAAATTAGGCAGTTTACTTTTAGACGTTTAAATGAAAGCAAGATTAATTCCTCCTCAACCTTCTACATACCAGTAAGCTGAACTCTTAATTGGTTGGTTGTTGTGTTGTTTGGTTTTTGAGTTTGGAGGGGGGGTTTTTTTTGTTTGTTTGTTTGTTTTTTTTCTTCCAGGACATCCAGTCAGAACCAGTATGAGGAACAAACTGTGGCTCCGGATTATTTCCTTCTTCCTTTTATTCCAGCACAGTAAGTTCCCAGATATCTCTTCCAGGCTGTACACCCACAGGATTTATCTTGGTGACTGTTGATGCAGACTCTGCTGAGATGTGCATGGCAGAAGGCATGGGACAGCAAGCACAAGTTAGGGTACCAGAGGATAGAGAGGTTCCGTGGGATAGTGAGTTTCAGAAGAGGCTCCATGAGCAGTGGAGGACAGACACAAGGCGATGTGCAGCTGCACAGAGCTCAGCCAGACTGCATACCACTCCAGGGAGCAGCACTAGTGTGGAGAGTGCAGAGGTAGTGCCTGCTTTGCATTGAAATGTCTGTTAACTTCAGAGTAGGATTTCCCCTACAAAAAAAACCCTTTGCCATAGAAAAGGTTCTGGTGGCCAAGACCAGGATATCCCCAGGGCTTACGGCTGCTGTTGGCAGGCCAGCCAGGGACAATCAAGAGAACCTCTCCTGGTCTGAGCCCCTTTGCTCAGGACTGCACTGTGCAGATAGACACTCCCCCTTTCTTGCTGGTTCCTACCCACCATGGAAGCTTCAGCTGACTCAGAGCTGACTTTCTGAACAGGTCAGCTGGACAGAAAAAGGCAGTAGCAACAGTGTCTGCAGGGAACATGATGCTTCTAGGCAGAACATTGGACCTGCTCCAAACATATATTAGCAGAAAAGATGAATTCAGAGTTTTATCTTCCTGCCATACAGGACCATTGTGATGTCTCATCTGAATTTTGCATAACACAGTTTAGGGAATACCCTGTACTAATTTCAGTTTGGACCAAACTAGATCTATTTGATTTTTGTTTCTGAAGCTGCCAAGGACAAACAATTCACCCTAGAACTAATCTGGCTTAGGACACTTAATTATTCCCTTCCTAGTAAAAAGCTGCCCTCTTCTTAACAGTTTCTTGCCCGAAGATATGCTTGCAGCATACCAGCTCCCTAGGAATAGTAGTCCATTTGACTGATTAACATAATAGCATGGCAGAATGCTAGTTAGCAATGCTTTTTCACTTACTAATACTTGCTGCCCTCCCTAAAGGAAAGCAAGGGTTTTATAACCCTGTTTTTGTAGGAGAGTAAAGTTGGGCTAAGGGAGAGAAAGTATGTTGTTCAAGACTCTGGGACAAGCAGAGTACTGAAATAAATGTGAAATGAAAATCTGAAATAAATGTGAAATGAAAAAGTAAAAATGAAACAAAGTGACAACCATATAATTTGAATCACTTACAGTTAATAAAGCGTGTGTACACCCTTGGGTCCAGGCTGTTGTAAGCATCCCCACATTTCTTCTGTTGTCAGCCTACCTCTTTGGGAGAGAGGTGGGTCTTGTACCCAAACCTGAGTGCTGCCCAGAGCTCATGTAGGGAGAGCAGCATATCACAGAATGTTGGGGATTGGAAGCGACCT
>NW_010326834.1:0-52375 GCF_000700745.2 Antrostomus carolinensis | reverse complement strand
GGCATTCCAGCAAATATCTGGGTAGTTAAAATCCCCCATGAGAACCAGGGCCTGTAACTGGGAGGCTGCTGCCAGCTGTCTGTAGAAGCCTCATCAACTTCCTCATCCTGATCAGGTGGCCTGTAATAGACACCCACAGCAGCATCACCCGTACCAGCCTGCCCCTTGATTCCCACCCACAGACTCTCAGACTCACTCATCAACCCCCCCTGGACAGAACTCAGTACATTCTGATTGTTCTCTCACATAAAGAGCAACTCCACCACCTCTCCTTGCTGGCCTGTCTTTCCTAAAAAGGACACAGCCACCCATGACCATATTCCACCTCCATTGACTGTACACGGGCACACTGGCAGCAGTTGTTGCCGCTGTAGCTGTGCCCCAAAGGTCAGGCAGGAGCCCCAAAGGTCAGGCAGGAGCCCCACCGATCGCCCTGCCCACGCCAACTGCCTCGAGCGAACCGCCGTGCTGTGCCATGCCATGCCATGCCGCACTGTGCCATGCCGTGCTGTGCCATGCCGTGCCCCAACCATCCCTGCTCGCAGCGCTCCAGGTCACTCACGCCCCGTAGAGCCCTTTAAATCTCCTGCGGTTGCTCCGAACGCGCCCCCTGCCGCTCCTGTTTGCCTGGGCGAGCTTGCGAGTTTCCGCCTCTGTTCCGGGTGTCTGTCCAGGGTGCTCCGATCTCAGGAACCCCCCGAACAGTGGGGTCTTGCACCGAGCCCCTGGGCTCACCTCGAGTGTCCCTGTCACCGCTGCTGGTCACCATACTGACTGGTGGTCGATGGATTCAAGGATTAGGAAGACCTCTTGGTTTTATCAAAGCAGCTGCATTCTTCATGCTACTCTGAATCCTCTTTACTTCTCAAATTAAATTCTTATTACCCTCTTGTATTAATTGTTGCCTGAATCCACCCACTGGAGAGTGGAGCTGTAGAAAGATTGAATGATTGAAGATTGCTGCCAGAATGACTGGGCTTGGAAAGAAGGATCTCCATGAGACAAGAAACAATGGCTTCTTTTTTGCCAAGTGCTCTTCAAAACTTCTGACCCTCCCAAATAGTTTTTGTCAAAATTAAATTAAGGTGGAGATTGCAAATGTACTGAACTTGCACATTTTGCAAAAACTGGCCCAGGAACGGAAGACTTGCATGAGTGTCACACTGAGGGGCAGGTAGTTGTGTATCTCTCTTTCAAGAAGCAGCAGCCATCTGGCATCGGTTCCTGTTTGCAGGATTAAACATGCAGAGTACATGGAAGGATCTAGAACTGGAAGAAAGGAAATGAGTCAGAGGACTTGCAGCAAATCCCAGGAGAATTTTCTGGCCATGTAGGCAGAAGCTGATTTTAATCACAAGATCTTTTCTCCTGACTGCTGGTGGTTGCTCTGTGCAGCCACACTGGCATGTGTATGCCCCAAGCAGTACAGCTGGCCCAGAAAGGCTTCTTTGGCCCTGCCTGTGGCAAGAAACCTTCTGAAGCCAGTATTTTATGGCCTGATAAATAATTTATGACCAAAGATGCATTTTGTAGTTGTTTCTGACTTTCCACTGGCATTTTGATTGACAGACCACTGTGTGAGCTTGGAGAATGGCTTGTATTAGCCAATTATACAAGAAGAAGAATCAGAGTAGGCATCTACTATCTTGTCTTCAGGCAATTGCTTGTGATAATAAAGACAAAAGATTGCAGGAAGATAAAAGAGAGATTCCCCAGATTATTTTCAAAAGGACAATTTATTGTCTTTTGAACTTTGTTTGGAGGGCCAATTTTTTTAAAAGGTGTGTAATTTCCTTTTTATTTGTGATCTCTAGTCTTTGGTGAAGCTGGAGCTGAGTACCTGCAACCTAACAGGCAAAAATTTAAAGACAATCTTTAGAAGCCTGTAAAAAGGTGGCCCTGAGACTCTCTCATGACCCATGAATAACAAGTTAGTGTTTGCACCATATTTAATATGAAGACTGTGACCAAACCGTTAACCTTTAGTAGCAGCCACTGAGCGAATGTGTCACATAGTACAGATGGCACAGTAAATCTGTGCCAACAGTGCACAGTATGTGAAGTGGCTTCTCAGCTGCTAGTGGATGTAAATGAAATCTTATCTATCAGTGCTACCCCTATTCCTTCTAAGTTTGGGACTTTATAAAGCATGATTTCTGAATCCTGTCTTTACCCTGATTATGGCTTTTCTTTATTTTTTGATTGACAATATTTTGTATCAAAGGATGCACTGGTGTGGTTTTTTTATTGATAAATTTTAACTTAATTTAATTTCTTCTAATTCCATATATTCATAATGGTTATCACTCAAGCACTGACTGTTGTTGAAAAGCACACTACCACAGAGATAAAAATTGAGAACTTAATATGCAAATATCCATTCAAACGCCTAGGAAACCTGGTGTTACATGGTTTGATGTCCAACATCCATAGTTTCTTCTCTCTCAGACTGTTATGATATTTACAAACTTTCTATTAACATTTGTGTTTCTAAACTGAGGTCTGCAGGCAGCCTCAGGTCCAGTTTTCTTTTAAATGTAGAGTGTACCAATTTCATTGACAAGATAATCAGTCAGATTAAGTACTGCACACTTCCATGTGACTGATCTTCGTCAAAGATTCAGGAAACAGGTTCAAAAACATAACACTGTAATTCAGCTGTGTTACTCTGAGACTTAAATTTGCATCACAGAAAATGTAGCAAAAGTGTCCTTTTGTAGCCTATAGGTAGGTCTCAAACATTTCCTTTTTTAGTGTCCAGTTAAATTCCTTTCATGTCAACACTTCAAATACTTTTCTTCTTCAAAATGGATTAACTCATGTATTTCATAAATGTATTAATTTACTTAAATGAGCAAGTTACAATGCTTAATTGCAGGCTTTATAATTTCCTATGTTGCTGCAACATTGTGTTTCTAATTCACTTATTATCAGGAAGCAGACAGATTACAGCTCGTTCTTTTTTTTTAAGATCTTTTTCTTACATTCCTTGAAGGCCACCTCTCACCACTCAGTAACATGGCATTTGTTAAACACAAAAGTCAGTTTCAGCTGTAAGTTCTACTCATAAAACGATGGAAAACCTTTTACAACTGTACTTAGTTATATAACTTAGTTAACCTTGAACACATCATCATAGACAAGATACTTTAATTGGAAAAGATGAAGTCAACATATTTGGAGAGAAATAAATTATGTTCACATGTGGAAGGACACTTCTATGTTTACCAGCATTAAACACAAGGATAACAATGATCTGACTCATCAAATGTATTCACTGCCTGCAACAATTTTCTAAAGGTGTCAGTCTGATTTAAGAGACTTAAGTTACAGAGCAGGCTTTTCTCTGATGGTTTTTCAGCTTCCAGGCTGACTCTCAGCAGACACATTCTGGGTAGAAACAGGCAGCATCTCTGTTAAATGAGATCCTATGTACAGCATCTTCTGCATATGTACTTTCCTGCATTTCCTCCATTGGGTCACTCTGATCAAAACTTAGATCTATAGAAATCCAGAACACTTGCAACCAGTGATCAGAGGATGATTTCGCATCAGGTGATGGTCTGGATCATCCCTTCTCTCAGGGTTTTCCAGCCTTAGTGGAGAGGGTGCTCATGTAGCAGCAGTTGTGTTACCACCATTATTTTTCAACCATTGCTGAAGGAACTCAAATTTCCCAAATTCACAAACATGCTTACTGCAAGGTTTTGTTGTTGTTCTAACTTACAAGATTGTTAGATTTTATACTTACCACAACTGAATAGCTGCTTAATTTGTTTTTCTAGTCTCATTAAGGTAAAAGAAATATTACGGATACAGCCCTCTCGCATCATCCATAATAGTAATTGTATGTTCTCCTGTGTTATCTTCCCAGGCAGACTTTCCTGTACCTCGTCTCTGAACTAATTTACCTTTATTTAAAACTTTAAAAATTCTCATGCTCAGGATTGATGGCTAAAATAAGAATCCTGAATGTGATTGGATTCAACAACATTTTTAGACAGAATACACTAACGTATGTATTAAAGTAGAGTTGAGCAACCTATCCATAGGGAATAGTGAAACTGCCACATGTGAGGGATTTACCTATTTTGTAAGGTATTTGTTAACATATTCTTTTTCTTCCTAAAATGTGTTAATTACCACAAATGGTTTAAATGCATGTTGTTACATTTCATGTTGTTTTAAAATTATTTTATTCTATATTTAGCTATTTGTTATTTTGTAATTCTTATTATTGTCCATTCAAGCTAGTGGCAAATGATCCTATTACCAAAGTCCTACATACCAGGAATTTCAGCATGAAATTTAGATTCTATTTCCTACAAACTACATGAGAACCTGTGCCACACGAATCTACCTCATACTATAGGCCTATGAAAAAACTGTGATTTGAACAGAATATTTTGTACCTAACGTAAATCTACAACTAAGAATACTGCAAAGTCAATATGACGCCCTTTGAATTTCTTCTAAATTCATGTAAGATTATACAATTTGAAAATGCAAAAATAAAAATTCCATATCTCTCACCTGGTGTGAATGCTCAGCTGAGAATACTTGTAAAAGAGAAAGCAGTGTTAGAAGTTCAACTGAAAGACTGAAAAAAGATAAATCAGGCATCTGGACTTTCTAAAGTGGTTCATTAAAACAACAGAGGTAAAAGAATGAAAGAAATGTCATAAGATACACTTGCCTAGATTTCATACTGTACTACCATAATACAATCTAAATGCCACAAATTCAGTTGGCAGTAACCAGGAGAAAAATATTACATTGATAAAAAGTCCACACGTTAAATGTAAATCATTAAGGAAGACCTTGACCCAAGGACAGATAGAACTTCACATAAAAAATCATGGAAACTGAATCATAACTTAAAATGCACCTTTAACACATATTCATCATGGGTAATTATTATAGATAGGAATATCACAATTATTCATAATGTCACAAAAGTGATTTCTTAAAATATGTTCCATCTTTTATTAAGACAAATTGTATTAACATTGTACAACCTGACAAGGTAAAAATTATCCATGGGGAAACAGTAGGCTGAAAATATAAAACCAGCCATATGTGACCAGATATAACATTCACTGACCAGGGACATAGCTTTACCAAAAAGTAGAAGTACTAGACAACCATATGCTGGATATTCCCTGATATATCATCTCACCATCCAGCAACTTAAGGTTTCAGATGTCCCTGATCCAAACAGTCAGTCTGGAGGGATTAATCTAGCGTTTTTTGCAACGGGCTTATTTTTGTGTTTCTTTATACCTCAATGAGCAATCAGCAGTACAAGATGGGAACAGTTCCTTTATTTGTTGTTTGGTTTGTGGTTTTTCGAGAATTTTTTTATTATTTTTTAATGTTTTTAGCCAATTCTACCTCAAAATCATTTTTGGCCTGCCCTACTATGTCCTTATGATTAATTAGAGAGTATTTATGCTCCTTCCTAATTTTCTCATTTAGACAAGTCTTCCTTTTTTCTTAAGCATGCCTTTTACTTCTAACAGTCTCTGTGATTAATGATGCCAGAATTTTGTTTATCATTTTGATTTTATGTGGTCCTTTCAAAATCTTTTCTTTTGATATTTATATATCAAACTCATATTTACTCAACGTTTCCACTGTGATGTCTGAAAAAGTCTTCACACCACCTAAAAGAATTTAATCCTTTTCCACACTATTAAGTCCCTTTCAAGCGAATATATTTTTTCTTTTCTTTTCCTATAAGGCTGTTGAATTCAAGTATACTTTTACACTAATATTAGAGAAATTTTTTTGTGATTATGCCTTGAACTTTGTCCTACCTGTTGTTCAAGACTTAATCAAGAGTAGCTTTCCCTTCGTATCTTCTTGAAATAATTGTTCCAAGAAACAGTTGTTAGTGGTACCTAAAATTATTCTCTATGGCACACTCTATTGTGATCAGTATGCTACCTACACATGGCATAAACGAAATTTCTTGCTCTTAGTAGGTTTTTTCCTTTCACAGATTTCATTAGCATAACATAAGTTTTTTCCCTGTTATGTTTGGGTTATCCCAGCTAATACCATAGACTAATACCATATTAATTCTCCTTATGCCTGTAAACTCAATCCTGGCAATTCAGTCTGTAAGGATTCTGTAGTTCTCGTTAATTTACTCAGCTTTGTTTTCTTTAAGGTATAATATGTCTCTGTCATCAATATGATATATTTTATCATTAGATCAAAAGGTTTAAAACAACCATTCATATATAATATGGAATTTCAATGTATAGAGATCAAGATTAGAGGTGATTTGGATTTTTTAAGTGATTTCTAGTATAAACTACATTTTTTTACATTGAATTAGTTTGCTAGAATGTTTAATGAACTATTTATCAAAAGAAAGTTCTCAATTTCTAAACTTCTGATCCAGATGGAAAAAGTAAAATGATAGTTCACAACAATCAAGACAAGCACATACAACTGACTATGCTATGCTTGCTGTATATAACAAATCTCACTATGTCTACTTCAGACGCAAGTCATACCTTCTGTAACTTGCATATGTGTCTACATTTCACCTTTTGGCTGTTCAATTGCACTTCTCCATACAACAGAGAAAAAATGAAATGCCAAAAGATGGTAGTACCTGAAAATTTATTCTTACTTTGGTCTTTCCAGGGTTTGATTCCCAGTTGTGCTACTGACTCACTATGCCATTTCCCCTCGTCTCTGACTTTACAGGGGGTTGAGTTAGACACTAGGAGCTAGAGGGAGAAGGAAATTTCCTAGATTGTCATAATGAATAATAAATAGCATAAGTCACATGAACTGTCATCTTAACACTCTACATTACTGGGGAGGTTTTTGGAGATTGGCCTAATAGACTTAACTACTTAACTGTAAGGGAAGGTGGTGGCAATATTTACTTGGGCACAATGAAGTTCTGTTCTATTGCTTGCATATGACTCACATAGGTGTTAATAATATTCATCCCATCATTTTTGCAGGTGATCTGTTTTACAAAATATTTTAGTACCTCAATGCGCATTAAGAAAAATGTTTCTGTAACTTATTCCTCCCAGGAAAAACACAACCCAGCTTAGTCATTGTCCTACATGTGCTCTAGACATTTTGAAAAACTGCAAAATAATTGTAAAATGTTCCTAAGTCAGAATTAACTCTACTCTGCACTCACTTTGTACTAAGGGCACCTCAATTTTGTTTCTTGACTACAAATTCAAAGAAGCAAATGGAATCATTATTGGTAGATCTAGGAGGGTTCTGTGAGTCAGTGTTGCTGAGTGGTACAAGGACTCCAAGGATAGAATCAGGAAAGGTCAAGATATTCTGGAGTCTGAAAGCACATTTTTTAATGGAGAGATGGTAGTCAATATGAATTACATGTTCCAATCACTGATTCTACCGTGTGAATCATCAAACTGATTCTGGGAGTCTAATGCTATTTAAAATGTAATATTTAACACAGGCACAAAAGAGGATCAAGATTGCTTTTTATATATTTCTTTAGATAGTTTGCAATGCAGTTGTTTTGTAAGCTCTGTCTAAAATCTTTTTCACTATAATAAATAAAAATGCCTTTATAACGTAGAATAAGGTTCATTTCAGCTAATATTATGACATTAATACGACACAGTTCATTCTTTACGTGAACTCTAAATCAGTAAACTGTGTAAGTGTGGTTCTGTACACATGTCCATTCAGGAAAATTCTTGAGCATATGCTTAGCCATAAATATGCAGTAAAATCCCCCATATCAGTAGGAAGTGAATATATGCCATATGCTTTCCTGAAAACAGTTGAATTTCCAAATTTGAATCTATAACATATTACTCAATATAAATAAGCATCTGGTTCATAAATGGCTATTTAAAAAATGACAATGTTGACAAGTAAAAGTTGGAGAAGTGAAGGTCACCTGCAAGTATAGTGTTTATTTTTAAAATGCATTGTTAGGGAAAAAAAAAAACGTTGATTATTTTGTTCACCTTCTATGAAGTGTTCAAAATCATGAGATATTTAATTTCCACTTCAGGCTCATTAATCCAAATAGAGAAATTATGGAAATTAACTGTAACTTTTGCTCTTATGAAACCAAAAAATTATAGAGCAAATCTTTCTCTAATACAGCTTTAATCATGACTGCCCTTTTCTGTACAGGATTTTTTACTAAAGACACCTGGGGACCAAGTTAGAATATTTTTTAATGTCCTCTGTGTATACGTCTGTGTAGATCCTCTTCCTGCCCCTCCTGGCCAGCCCCTGGTGGGTTTCTGTGTGAGAAAGTGCTGAAGACTGCCTTCAAACTTGGCTCTCATCTGCAGGCAATCATAGATCTTGTTAAAGCTTTGGAGCATGTTCAGCACCTTTCATTCAGGCTAAATAGATGAAGCAATTAGACTCCTTTGTGGAGTATGATAGCTGGAAATAGGCTTGGAAATTATGAGCAGGGAAGCCACCTACGGTTTTTTCCTCCTGCCTCAGGAGAAGCCAGGTCTCTTGTATACACTCTTAGTAAGTAATCAGCACCAAGAAAAACACCCCAGCTTGTACTTTCACTTTCTTTTCCCAAGAAGCACAAGCTGGCAAGATCCCAGCTAATGACTCAGGTCAGAGACATCAGTGCACTAATATTGCACCTTTTGAAAAATGCTTACTGGGCTCTGATGTAATTCTCAATTTACAGTTCACCATATTAAAGTTAGATTTTGATGATTCGTGTTTATGCGCTAAAGTACAGTAACACACAAAGAAAAACTGGCTCCTTGGAGAGAGAAATAGGCTTTGATAGTACAAAGCACATTCTCTATCTAATAGCTAGCAGTTATGATGGAAAACACAATAAATTGAGGAGAGAGGAATGAGTACTTGAGAGGCTGTAGTTTTGCATGATGACATTTTTTTGTGGCAATACTGGCTTAAAGTGTACGTGCCATCAGTATTTCCCTTTCAGCTATATTGGGACTATGAACTTGATTTGAGAGCTGATGCAGCTAAAACTTAAACAGAAAAAATAATAATCGCTTTTCATGAGAATTTCCGTGCCAGAAATCTTAAGTTTCTCAGTCCAGCTCAGAGAAAGAATCCAATTTCTGCATATGAGGAGTGTACAAAATTGTTGTCTACAGTACATCAAGTGCAAACTGTAGAGGGATTCATACCAAAAAGCAAAGCACCTATACCACACTCTGAATTGCTAGTGTAGGTGCACTCAGAAAGGCTGAGTTTGATTGTCTCTTGGATCTCTCCAATCTCATGCAAATCCAAATGGTTTCCTGTGAGCAGAGATCCTTTATCCCATATGTTATCCTGAAGAAACTAATGCATGAAATACCTCAAGGTATTATATGACTAAGTGGTTAAGATACACACTGACTGCAAAGCTCAGTGTTATTTTATATCTTCCTGATATCCCATGAGACAAAAACATTATGAGAAGAATTTGCTTTACATATTAGGAATTATTTTCTGGCAGTACAGGAAGCCTGTGTTAATGTTGTATTCTTCCGTATTTTAATGCTTTATATTTTCAATATGTGTTTCATTATAAATGCTTTATAACACAAATCCCGGGAAGAATAAGCTATGGCAATGCCAGTACTGTCATAATATACAGGATTTCAAGGAAGAAATGGTAAATCCTGCTATCTAAACAGGCATCAAGGCACTGCAGTGATTCTTTTTTATTTCAGATTGAAACAATACCCCTATTCTTTATCATTTCAGGCATCGCAGTACAAAACAGTGTCATGTGAAAAACACACCTGAATTCTAAGAATCCTACATGTGAAAAATCCATCAATGTCACTTCTGTCAAATTGCTGAATTTAGATTTGAATTTGGGACAGATCACAGTGTGAGTAAAGAGAAAACAGCTCCAGCAATGAACAAGCAGAAGAGGAATTAAGGCTTAAAACCTTTACTGGGGGGAAAAAATTAAAAAATAAAAAAATAAAAGGGTGTTTTAAAGACATCTTGAAAATGTGATTCCAGCTGAGTGTCTAAGGTGTATTCGGCTGAATGACTGGAGAAGTGGGAGAGGAGGAGACCAAAACAGTGATCTAAAAGATTACATTTGTGATCTGATACTCCTCTGTGGTTCTTATAAATTTAAATAAAGCTAAGGAGGTCCAGCTGCACTGTGAAATATTATCCAACTTTTGCAATTTTACACTGCAAGTTGGCAAGCAATCTTACTGAGAAAGGTGGTGGGAAAATGTCAGCCTTTAAAGGAACTACCACTTGGCTCCCATCCCAGCTCCAAGGAAATAAAAATCTTCTGCATCTGGAAATTGAATTCAGCTGTGCTGGTGACCTGAAAGCATTTTATAACAGTTCTTTTAATACTATTGCTAAAAGAACCCCAAAATATTGAAGATTAGGCAATTCCTAAGAACTTCAGAGTAGCAACAAGAACAGCATCACCATTCAGTAAGGTTACTCTGCCCTTTCAGATTCTGCTTTCTGTGGTATTTGGGCTTCTAATGGTGCAGTGGGATGACAGGCTTTTTTTGGACTGAATTATGTTTTATGTTAACATCAAAAAGTTTCTACAACAATCAGCTTTTATCTTTTCTCCTAAAAACCCATAAATTTGGAGGGTAAGAATTCTGAAAATGAGAAACTAAATAATACAGATGACAGTGGCTGAAAAGGGACATGAATAGACTATTCTGTATCTTAAAAGTTAATCAAAGTTCATACTTAGCACCAGAACACAGAATTTAGCTTTTAAGAAATGGAAGGTGACATGCTTTTGGAAAGCAGGAATCACATGTAAACAACTCATCTTTTTGCCACAATTTGACTTTTTATGGATATCTTTGATAATAAATTTCACTGTTCCAGAGAGCGAGAAATTACTTACTGCAGAATAGGTTTTTTATTAACTCAATTTTCTTACACTATCTTGTACATGAACTCTGATCCAAATCAATACCTACATAAGTTCTTCAGTATTTGCAAGAACATAGACAACCAGCTGATGAACAAGTCAGTCATGTGATGGCAAAATATTGGAGTAAATGGAAGACAGGAAATACAATGATTTATGACTTGGAAATAATACATTTTCACTTATTATTTTCTCTCTCAATGTGCAATAGCCCTGAAATCAGAAATATTGATTGTGTTTTGCAAGTGAGACTGAAAGATAGGTTTCTTTCTAAGTCGTTCAGAGCTACTATGTGTCCACACTACAGGAGTAAAATCTGTAATGGACGTCCTAGAAGGATATGACCTCTTTGACCAGGGCAGAGTACCTGAGCGAGGCAAGCAGAATGGGTCAGGTGATGGTGACAGGCTTCACCAACAGTCCAATGACCATCAAGTGAAGGATCAGCAAGGCCAGGAAACAAGCCTGATCCACCTACCATGGCTATAAGTGGGGCCCTAAGACTATGTGTCTGTAACTAGATGTTCCTCAGTCTTATGCCACCTCCTCAGTTCTATGCAGCTAGCAGTCCTTCCTGTACAGCTGTGAGAAAACAGCAGAACCTGTGGGGGTCGGTGGAGATGGTTCCAAGGCAACACTTGGACCTGCTTCCAAGCTAAGAATGGATGGCACTGATAGTCTGAAGGTTCTTCTTGTAGGTCAAAACAGAGCCTAAACTGCACCCACAGGACAACATAGCTACTCTGTATTAGCAGAGCTCTGAGACTTAATTCACACGCAAGTGTCAGTTGGTGCTGCCAATTCTTTTTTATTGGGCAACAAAGCTGTTATTGCCAAAACAGGGGGGTCAATGTAAGAGTTGTCATGAAATCTGACCCTGGGAGGTATCAGGAACAATTCACTGCCCTTAACTCCCACTGGAATCCAAAAGATCTTTACCATTTTTGAAGAAAATACTGCAGGACATCCTGTCTTTCACAAAGAACTATAGGAAGGTTAAAAAAAAAAAAAAAAAGCATTTTCTGTCTAAAACTGGAGAGGGGGAAAGAAGCTCTTGCTCATGGCAAGTTTTGAGTTGGACTTTGATTTTCTGAGTCTCTGAAGCACTGAAGAGTGAATTAACCAGGATAATGCTGCTACAAGGGTACTCAGCTTCTCACCTAGCACGTTCTCTGCGGAACCGCCGTGGATCTGAGAGGTATCTGGAGTAGCAGGTTGTGTGTCTGGGCTGAATATGTGTAACTAACTACCAATAGTCCATAAATAAGCCCAGCTGGATGCTGCAGGGTGACTGAAGAATGTGCACTGTGCAGTAGCCTATTAGTGACACAGGCCAAGAGGGAAGGGTGGTGGAGGGAACATTTTAAAAGGCTTCTATGTTCTTCCTGCTCCTGGGCCTGGCAATACCTGAATTCATCTTTGGTGCAAACCCAAACATCCTTGCAGTTTCTTTGACTTTTGTGAGGTTGCTCTCAAGCCACAGGACAGCAGTTAAAATAATTACTTTTTTCCATCTGCCTTCTCTAGATGAATCTTCTTTACAAAGCTTGGACCAGCCCCAAACTACCTGTGACTGGAATCATAGGTACTGTCTGCTTTGGTTTCCTTGGCAAGTGTTACTTAGATCCAGAGCAAACAAACAGACAAAAGCAATTTAAGAAAAAAAAAAAAAAAAAAAACCTAATAAAAAATTGAAGTACTGCTTTGTACTGCCTAGAATGGAAAAAGGAAGATGAGTTGGAGGTAGGCAGAAAAGAGTGAAAAGAGCCAAAACAGTCGGTTTCCAGCCATTGCATGCAGTCCATAGGTAGAGATGTGAACATTGCTATGTGACCCAGCTCTTTATTCCCATCTGCTACTCATACTAGATTATACTCTTTGCAAACACAACACAAACTTAGAAACTATGTGGGAAATTAGGTTGCTACTTACACCCAGAAGAAATCACAGGCTTCTCACTGATAGCTCAAGAGCAGAAATAGAAGCAAAATTTCCTATAAATTTGTCATTCGGCTCCAGTTAGCAATATGACAGCATGTTAGTAATGGCTGCTTTGCTCATTTCTGCCAAGGGAATTCCACAATCTGTTCTGTACGGGCCTTAGATTCCTCCAGGTTAATCTAATGCATGATCTCCAGCCTGAAAAGCTTAAATACTCACAGCTCTTCTCCCCAAGAAACAAACACATAATCAAATCTCATGCTTCAGGGAATAAGCTGATGGCTGCAGGCTCTGCAAGGAATACTTCCCCTATTTTATGGCTTTGCACAAATTGTGGGGTTTGCCTTTCCTCTGAAGCATGAAGCATTAGCTACTGCTGGTTGCAGAATACAAGGCTTAATAAAGTAATGTTCAGAGCTAGCAGAGGCTGTGTTTTTATGTTTTTGCCAGCAGTACTCTATTTCTTCCTCTTAATTCTGAGGCAAGGGAGAACTATTAATTGGCAGCACTGTTTGCAAGGGTATGTCTGAAAGCAGCTGCACCAGAACTGGCATTACCTGTGAAGTGAACATAGCTGATTATCTGGGGATCATACCTATACTTGGGATCTCCTTCAGGATCAGGGGATCTGCTGCATGTAAATAGAAACATAGCTTTTATGCGTGTTTCTCAAATGAGTAGATCTCTTGGAGGGTTTGCTATAGCTCTTCAGTTATTATTTTATAGGCCAGCGACCAGGCTGTCCTTACAGCACAGAAAGTAATGCAATTGCTGTTCAGTTTGCAGATATCTGTCACAGTACCATAAGTGAATGCAAAAGGCTTTTCCATGGGAATAGGAATGCAGTTGTAAAAATACCTGTGGCACAGGTGGACTCCCCTCATTGAGGCAGCCAGCCCTCTTTGTCTCACAGCTGCTGCTCAAAAGATAGCAATTCTGACTCATTTTCACAAAATTAGGTTTCATTCCACCATAACCCCTTCCCTATAAATTCTACACAATGTCAGGACAAAGTGTGGAGCCCACGAAAAACACTGCAGCTAAATTATCTCAAGTAAGGGAAGAGCCTTGAATATTTTACAGGACTAAGTGGCCCTGTGTATTGTGTTAGTCATAAACAAGCACAATGCGAACTCACATCTGGGTTCTCTGTTTCTAAATATACTGAAACTGCCAAGGCAACAGATGAGATTTTCTCATCAATAACCATTGGGCAGACACTTATTCTGTGATCAGTTTTAGACCAAGAAGAAGTAATAGAGCCTTGTCACAGATAAAGTTTATGATTAGAAATAAACAGCCTCCATTTTATGCCAATCTTCTTAAAGAAGCAAGGCCATTTATGCTGTCAGCAACAACAAAAGAGCAGGTAAACCACTGGACCTGGAGGTTCATTTAATAGTTGAGTAAACGTATGAGGTGTTTTTTGCTAGAGATCCAGATTTGTTAAAAGTAGATTGCAGCAGCTGAGCAAATTCAAACTATCTCTTCAGCTGCCTTTAAATTGCTTCTCCTTTTAAATTTTAAATGTTTGGTGCAGTTAATTAATCTCCTAGTTCTCTCTCTCTTTTTTTTTTTTTTTTTTCATCCCTGGAGGTGGAGCTAGGAACAAAACTCCTCCTGTAAATTACAGTGACCCTCTCAGGGGATTATCTAATAATCTTCATTCCCTCTAGGTGATTATTGGAGACCTTCCAAAACTCTGGTATTTCTAAGGAGAGATATGGCACCACAGCACATCTCTGCAGAAGCCAGAGCAGCCATCAGATACCTTAACTCAGAGAGTTTTTAATCAGGAAGTGCTTACCTTGCGTTTCCCCTGTCTAGTTCTTTTATGTATCTGGTACTTCTCATTCCACACTTGACACTTGGAAGTTCTGCAAGACAGGTGAGGTCCCCATTGTAGGTGTGAGTGGTGCCAGCCAGAGAGCAGGTCTGACCCCTGGGTGAAGGTCTGCAATACACAGCTATAACAATAGCAAAGAGAAACAATGGAGTGAATTGTCAAAAAGCACAGCTGAGAGAAAAATATAGAGGACAATCCAAAGTGCCTCATAAGTGCAGCATAAGCAAGAAAATGTATAAGAATGGAAAAGTATGGTTTTTAATCTCCCAGTTAATAACTAGGTGGAATTAAGACAGCAGCACAAAGAGGATGAAACACAAGTACAATAGTAGGAATGAGGATGTGAAAAACAAAACCAAATGATTTATGATTCTGATTCTCAAGTGATAAGAAAGAACATAATAAAAATAGAATAGTAAAACTAGTTAGACAGGAGAACAAATTGTCTTGATATCAATTTGTAAAAATAAATAACTTTCTAGTAAAAATTGGAACTGGGAAAAAAATGCATTTTCACACATAGCTCAAAGATCACATAAATTCCAAGTGACATGACAGTTGCTGAAATAAATGCTCTTTTTATGAACAGCAGAGTAGTAAAGCAAGCAAAATAGATGCATAAAATGGGTAAATTTCCAGTGTATTAGTTACTGCTGCCCCTGAGCTGCAGTAAATTACAAACTCATTTTTACCTTTTCTTGTGTTCATGAATACATTTTTGGGACTGTTTTTCCACCCCCTTCTTTCAAAATTCCATTTTGTAGAGATTTATATTCTTCTTTAAAGTCTATAAATAAGAAGTATACAGGTTTTCCTGTATCTGGGAAGAACACTGAAAACTCAGAAGAAACTATTTATTATGCATTTCTGAACTTTCTTTGCATAAATTCTGTTATCTTTGAACACACCACTTCCATAAAACTTGGTTTCGTCTGGATATTTTTCCCCTTACAAATGAAATCCTAAGTAAGTTTTCCTCCAAAAATCATGGACTTACTGACTCTGTGGTTTTCTCCTTTATTTTTCTTTTCTTGTTTATAGTACAAAATCACAGTATGTATTATTTATTTACTGCTCACTATACCTATAAATAAAGGACGTAAGATTATTAAGACAGAGTGAACTCGAGTAAAAAAGATGAAAGATTTATTTGAAATACAAGTTGACCGTTCCCAGCTGAAAGGAGGAAACTAGTCAATGATTCCAAAAGTGAATATAGCAAGTGCCACAGAGAAAATGTTCATCTCTGACTCTGATTATATCTTCTGCCATCTCGCCCCCAGAAAACCACAACAAACCCACACCCTGAAAGAAGTAAGATTAAAGTTAAGCACCTTTAAATTCAGATATGTCTTTGTTTTCATCACCTGTGTAGTCATTTATGTTGGTGCAAAATATTATCCTGCTTTGCATACATGTGGTGCTCATTTTTGCACTGAGATAAATGAGCATGCAGAGATGAGGGCAAACAGGAACCAGATCCAGAGTTTTTCAGTGCATTTATGAGTTCATAGCTACACATACAAGAGGGTTTAATTACTTATTGTGCTTGTATATATTATATTCCTTAAAACAGCAACACAGGAACATAAAGATGATAGCTAATGTCTGAAACCACTTAGGTGTAATCCAAAAACTCATGCTAATAACTACTCTTATTTTCAAGTCAAAGTGAGGGACCTGAATCCTCTGTCACTCCATTAATGCAGAAGAGCAGACATCCATTTAACCACCCATCTGTACCTGTTTTCCAGAGCACAATCCTCGTACAGATTCCTTCAATTCTCTTGAGTTCTGTGGCTTCACAGAGATCAAGATGTATTACCCAAACTGGGTGAATCTTTTTTTAATTGAATTTCTCAGTCACACCATTCAAGATTTATCCAGAACAAATTAATGGGCCATAACTCAAGCCTTGTTTAATCTAGTTTCCTGATTAATGTGTAGTTCTGTGACTTTCACATGAAATTCAAAGCAGGCATTCCAGATTATTCAGAAAGAGAAAATAAGCCCAGCAAAGACAAAAACATCCTGCTAACTTTCATTAAAAATCTCATTCACATTGGCATAAAATTAATCAAGTAAAATAAGAAATGTGTCAAAGGACTAGTTTTTCTCCCTCCAAGCCACCCCCCTAGTTTTCTTTACCTTCACTGATCATTAAAGCCGCTAAATGTACTGACAGACTTCTACCCATGGAGCTGATATAGAATGAAAAAAGAGAATAGCAAAGTATAACAATTTTTAATTGAAGAGTCACTAGGAACTCTTTGACAGGTTCTGCAGTGGACACAGGCATCCAAAGGCACCCCAGTCCTGATGAGCAGTGAAGGACATTTGCTTATTTGCTTTTTCTTTTCCCAGAAACATAGCTGAGACGTGGTATTAGAGTTACTGGTGGTATCAGTTTTCAGTGACTGTTGATTCAGTCCGACATACATATCCACACACTAAGAACAAACGCTGGGCTTTGTAACTCTCATCATTTTTATGCTTAGCAGCTTGAGCTTTTTCTCTCTTGCCTGTTCCTCCAGGTTTCATTCTAGTTTGTTACAAATTAACAATCTCATAATTAAATATAAGAAAGCTCACCCAGAAAATTGGGGGCTTTGCCTGGGTGTCATTTGGACTGGGCTTTCAGACTTCACAAATATCTTTCTGTCTTTCTAAAAGGGAAGCAAAAAATGTTGCTGCCTGAAATTAATAGCAATGAGACAAAACCATTTTTTTTTCTTTCTTGTATGACTCCAAACAAGTTATGTTTTATTTTCTCCCAACAGCTGGCTATCAATCATGCAGGAGTCATGAAATCTTTTCATCAATATGACTGTCAATCACCAGATAAGCTAGATACAGGAATCTACAGATCCAGTAAAGTTGATTCCCAGCAGTATTAAATTCATCAAAGGCTTCAAGCACCATTGCAATCTATTTTAAAAAATGTTTTCTTTTTTTCCCTGTTTTTTTCCCTCAGACTAGATGATTGTTGTCTCCTATATTGTGTAAAAAAATTATGATAAATTAAAACTTCATCTGCTTTGCTTTTAATGATTTTTTTACATGTTTTAGAGAGCTTGATGATCTTTTAATTAACTGTCTTTAGTTACATCATACAGTTCATTCCTCCTCTCTCAAATCCTGGAGCTATATAGCAAAGCAGCTACTTGATGGGTAGCTTTGTAAAATTCATGATCTGGGATCTACTAATAATGTCTCTCAGGTCATCATTATAAAGATTTACAAGCATCACAAGGTCATAGAGGTAACTCCACTAGCAAAAAATAGTTATTTTAAGATATGTTTGTGTGTAAGATGACATCTCCACTCACACTGAGATTCATGGACATAAAACACTGGCATATGTGTGAAATTCACAGGCTCTGTCTCTGTTACCTGTTCCCACCGTATTTAAAACAATTAAATGTCTTAGATATTTCATCTACAGTGAAAGAAAAAAGGGAAGAAACTTCCCAAGTAAAAGATTGTACTTCAAGGATGCATAATGAAACTCCAGAATATCTATGATTTTTTGATCTATTATTTCAGGAAAATATTCAAAATAAAATTCTTTAAAAGTTTCTAAGTTTATTAATTTAGTATTGAGTGATAATAGATGAACAGAACTTAAGAGCTATTTATGGCAATTGCAAGAGATCAGTTGTGAATAGCATGTATTGTCCCGCAATTGGCCATTCTTTAGGAGAGAAGGCATCTTCAGACATAATTCTTCCTGTACTGTGAAGCCTTTTAAACCCAGAGTTTGAAATTGAATAAAAATGGCGAGATAGAGCAATTTCAGTACTTCTAGAATAATCTTTTCAAAACCATGTTCTATCTGGTGTGATGCTGCCTATTTTCAAAAAAAAAGAAAGAGGAAAAGGAGTGAGAAAAGAATGTGGATGAAGTGAAGAAAAATAATTTTGTTCAATTTACAGAATCTGATTCAATGAAAATAGCAAATTAGATCATCCCATCTCAGCATGGTTCCTTATTAGGTGGAACTGCAGTGTCACTGTGAACACTATAAAGGGAAGCAGAGAAAGACTATCTGTAAATACCAGTAGAGAAAAACCACTGCACCCGATTCCTATGCATTGCACATAATTGGACTTCACTCTCTTTATACTTTCCTCCATTAGAGACTACAGACCTATGCCTAACTTAAGCTAGATCTTGTTTTAAGATCATGTTTTCCTATGACCTTCAAAGCTAAAATAGATAAGGGCCATACTTCAGAACTGATTTGGAACCTGAGCCCAGTTCTAACCAGAACTTTGTTCACACTGATTTAAAGGTACTCTATACTGGGATGAATCTTGTCCAGAAAGCGTGTGAGAAGTGGAAATAATTTTATTTCTTCCTCATTCCTTTTTTACACATGCACGTGTCAATCACAAAGGCAGATGTAAAGGGTGACCAACTAAAAAAATATAAATGAGCTTTGCTCACTCAGGCTTTGCTTTTTTCACATATTTATAAAGTTAGCATGAAGCTATTAAGTAATTTCCCCTTATTTAACTTTAGAAATTCAGATCTGGAATTCTAAAGGCTAGAGAACTGGGAAAATGAGATCACAAGAAATGAGAGGAAGATAAATTAGACCTTCCTTAGCTGAACAGTTACATTTCTTGTTTTGTCTTGACTGTCATCAACAAATGGTCTTCAGTGACAGCTTTTTGAAAGAGCTAGTGCCCAGGAGACACTGGAAATCATAAAATACATCCTGTATGGCCTCTCACAAGCATGACAACAAAGGTATAAAATGAAATAATGTAAAAATAAAGAAAAAAATATGGCATCTTTCTTCATCTACTACTTTATCTTTTAAAGGAATCCAAAGGAAATGTCATACAAATCTTGAGTAAATGAGTCTACCTGAAAATAACAGTCAGGTTTTCATGTCTAAGACAACTGCTAAGACAATGAGAAATCTTAACCAGGATTATTTTGGTGGTGTCAGCTCTGATAAGAGTTTTGTGCAGCAGTCGTGGCTTCTCATTGATAGTGGAAGGAAGGAGGACAATAGTTACATGCACCCTTCAAGGAAGACATGACAGGCTAATTTAGGAACAGTTTTAAGAGAAAAGAAAAACAGCTGACAGCCCTTGATAGCTGCTAAAAGAGAAACTAAATTAGACACTCTCAGGAGCAGAAGATATGGACCAAGAGCATGAGGACCAGGAGACTGACAAGTTGCTTCAGGAAGAACATGATTTGGCTTAGATCAATTTTCAGGTAGGGTTAACAAGTGTAGCCAGGTTAGCAAGCAGTCTCTGTAGAATTTCTGAATGACAAAGCTTGATCACTGGAAGATCTTCAGTTCAGCTTGTCCCAGGGATGCTGATATAAAAGTATGAGAGATCCCTTATTTATTCATAAACGCGTGGCTATGCTTATTTGAAAGTGTGTGGTTACCAATTGCTGTTGGCACTTTGCTACTGGTAGGTTGTCCATGGAGAGAGATGAACTGGTGTGGGGGGGTTAACCTCAGCTGGCAGCCAAACACCCACCCAGCTGCTCACTCACTCTCCTCAGCAGGAGAGGGAGGCTAAAAATAGGATTAATGAGAGAGCAAGAAGACTTGTGGGATAAAATAAAAACAAGGAGATAACTTCCCAATTACTGTTATGGGCAAAACAGACTCAACTTGGGAATTTAACTTAATTTATTGCTAATTAATGTAAATATTCAAGTACTTATTCAGGTATTGGGGGCGGGGGGGGAGGGGGAGAAAAAAGAGAAAAAGAACACTGTATCCTGCATTGGGTTTGTTGTGGAGCCATCTGTTTCTATCTGGAACGTGCTGTGTCCAGCCTGAGGCCAGCCCCTGGCTTCTTTGCACAGGGGCCATCCCTACGGCTTTCCACCTGTACCAAAATCTGGCCACCTCCACTCAATAAAACCAGTAAGGGTGAATTGACAGAGGTGACAAAAAAAGACAGTCCTATAAACTTTAATAATAACCTGGAGGTTATTGGTGGCTCTGGGCACTGAGTTTATTGGTAGGTAGATAGATACCAAGTTCCTCTAACCCCCTACTTCCAACTAATCTAATGTAACACACCTCAGGTTTCATCAATGGAAAACGCTACTTTGTATTCTAAAGCCTTTTACTGGACATCTTAGGCATAGAGAAATGCCTGAGTCATTATTTGCTCGGGCTCAGACTGATGGTGCCATGAACTTTAAGGGCATTGGAAGGTGAACGGAAGGTCATGCAAAAGGAATCTGTGGAAGCCTGCAAGTAACAGAACAGTAACTATGTCACACAACTGCACACAGCAGTCTGTGTGGCCTCCATAAGCACAAGGAGGAAAGAGAGCATCACCAAGGAGGTGGTGGAAAAAATTTTGAGATTTGAATGGCTTTTGTTCAGAAGGCAGCAAATAGAGTTTTTTAATTCATAGACAAGATCAATCAAGCATAAGGTCTGATCCTTCACTTTGTGCACTCGATTCTTAAATAAATTGTTGGGCAAAAGAGGTGCTCAGCAATGCCAAACTCTTTACACTTGGCTAGATTAGCCAGAATAAGAGCATAAGGTCCTTGCAGTTTGTGAATATAGCTATATTTTATTTTAAAATTGTAATCACTTTCAAAAAGAAATGAAAATCACTTGACTCTCTTTGCACTTCAAAAGCTTCATTTGCAATGCAATAAGTTTTGTTTTGTTTTTACATTACACTGTGGAAAAAACTGCTAGGAATGCTAGTGTTGGATCATGATTAGTTCCAGAGCAAGCTGATTGCAACTCAATAGATGATATGAACAAACAGGATTTTTTTCAAGGCTTTTTTTCTTGTTGAGTTGTTCTTTTCTGATGCAAGTTTTTATTTAAGAACTGAAAAGTCTCTGCTTACCTAAGCTTCATGGAGTAGGTCATGCCATGTTTCACTTTAAAGCTGCATAATATGTATGGCATATAATTAACTCCTTTTCTATCACCCTTATCATCATCCTTGAAACTATAAAAATGCAAAACCAAGACATTTCAAGGACAAGTCATTTTAAAAAATGTCCAAGATTGTCCAACCATTATAGTGGGTTGTCAAGTCTCTTAATTCACAAATAGCAAGTGATTAAAATTACAGAATAAATTGCCTGTTTCTTCAATTAAAAGAGGTTGCAGCAGAATTACTTTCTGGAAATGGAATGTTACTAATGCATGTGGGTGAAGAAAAATGACAAGAAGCTCTGCTTTTCTTGGCATTTTTAAAGTCTTGAGAACAAAGATCAAGGCTTTGAATGCAAATCATTTGTGTTTAAAGTATTTTAAACAACTTAGAAACAATCAGTGTTGAATCTGCATTCTTCTCACAATTGGAGAAAGCTGCAGAAAAAACAGGTTTTGTAGAGATGAAGAAATAATATGTTTGATTCTAAATGCATAGACTTTTTGAAGGATTCCAAATCTATTGTTGAATTTTTGGCTAAACATTTTTACATGAAGAAACATGGATTTCTGTGTGGAATCTGTGCAGATGACCTGATGTCCCATTTGCACACACAGTGCCAAGTCATAAGTGTGCAAATATCTGCCTAGGAAGAACTATAAACAAAAGGGCACAAAGTTAGTGAACATTTAAATTTTAAATTTTACAGTGTTTGTAATAATAACTAGCAGGTACATAAGTTTTCAGTTTTGCTGGGTTCATCACTGAATGTGTATTTATTTCAGACCTATTCCATACCTCCTTTTCTCTGAGAAAAAATTAATAAATTAATCACAAGTAGAGATTTGAAGACATTCCTAAGAGTACAATTTAACTTATGTTGTCCAAGTGACATCCTACTTCTAGAATGTATTAGAAAAGTTTGCCTAGTCCATTGGACATTACTGCCTTTCAATACCTGGTCGAGAATTGGAGTACATGGAGTAATTAAAAAGAAAGAACATTTTATGGGCCACTTCCTCGTATTGCATTCAATGCAGCAGCAGAAATATAGCACTTCATGAATATTTTTGTCACTTTTCACTACAGCACTTACCGAATGTTCTGTCTTGCAGGAAAATACTAAGGAAAGAGAATGAATCAAAAGGGAGCAGTACTAGGGAGGGACACAGGAGAAATTGAAAGGGTTTATGTCCAAATCTAATTGTTTTTAAGAACATCCTCCTCATCCATCCATCTCAAAAAGACTCTTACTCTCATGTCTTTGCCTTTCTAACTCCCAGTCTTTCTCTGTACATTTAGTAAGTGCAGAAATGCTTCTTAAGGACATAAAGATTGAGACTGAACGTATGGATACTTTCATATTCATGACAGAATTACTCCCACAGATGTAACAAAACCAGAATTTCAACCACAGGATGTTTTACTAAGGCTGCATGCGTAACACAGAACATCATGTAAGTAAAGTTATGAGTTATGAATGCTTCCTCTCTGCACCCTACCAATCCTCCCAATCTTTTCTCCTTCACAAAGAAAAAAAGAGTTTCTACTTTGCATCATCTTCAAAGAACTTATGTTTCATAGCTTTGTTTCATTTCCCTTTAAAAATTCCATTTCATAGAAGATGAAGTCATTCTCAAATTGAAACTGTTTCAAAATGAAAAGTTAAATTGTTAAATTTAGAAAATATGCAAGCAAAACATTTTTCACTTTTTTTTTTCCAATCTTGTCTAATTCATTCATTTTAAGATCATCTATTCACTATTTTTCCCCAAACGCATAGGTAGTTTTGTTTCTTCACTAAGCTGCATTTTAATAAATTTACTATCTACAAAAGCAATTCATCCACCCTTAGCAATTTTTCTCTTTTTTCAGACTATTACCTCACAAATAAAAATATTGTCTTCTACATCTTCAAGTGTGTAAATATGCCTAGAGGTATGTTACACAGTAGTGAAGATCAGTTATATTCTAAATTAATTGAGAATTTAGATTTATATTCTAAATTAAAACTGAAAATTTTCTGATGCAGCTCTCAGTGGCAACTAACAAATTACACTTCAAGGTACAACCCTTCCCCTGTCATATCTTTCACTTATGGTCTTGTTTGTAATTTTATATTCTCATGAACAAGTTCATAAAAACATATACTTTCAACACCTGTATCAACAGCTCTTCTAAAAAAACACATTGCGCATGTTCACAGGTAATATATTTAGAACATAACTTCTAGTATTTTGAGATATATCCAGTCAGAAACAGTTTTCCTCAAAGTACACAAACTAGTAAGAGCTGAGAAAGTTCAAATTTACCAAGCCAGGTAATTTTTTATTTGTATGAAATCAATGATTTCCTACAATGACTCATGAAGCTTTATGAAAAATTATACTATATCCTATAAACTTCAAATATGCCATAAAAATACAGCAGAAAGTTCTCATTAAAATTCTAAATTTCTTTCAGTGATACCTTGCTGTATAAACTGATGCATTTGTCCATTGATAAAAAGTAATATTTATGTAAAGTAGAACTAATAGTTGCACAGGATCATAACTCTCCTGCACACAGTGATTACACAGCTATATAAACAAGTAAATTTATCTAGATTAAAATAAAGGTTTCACCAACTGGCAAGCTTTAGGTTGTTAAGTCATTAGCATCCTTCTCTGACAGGATGATTTTTTAAAACAGCACATAAGTGTCAAGGTATAATACAACACAGGTAGCAATTTTTTTTTTAACAGTCTTTATTACTGATCAGCAAAACACCATATGAAGTATCCTGAAGGACTATGAAAACATGTGGAAAACCAGCTGTAATTAATTAAAGTAGCTTAATTCACTTAAATGTACAGGAGCTATTCAAACAGCATCATGTGTGTAAGGAGAAACTTTATCTTTGCCAGCACATTTTTTTATAATCTCCTTCCTCTACTTCCTTTCTCCTGCAGTAAAATCAGATTTTCCTCTGCCTGGTCCCTTCCCTGGCTTCTATTTTCCCCAAAATAAAATAATACTCCTTTATTACAGAAGAGTAAGTCATCAGCTTTTTTACCACCCAACTGTCTGCAGGCTGAGATTGGTGGAAGGCCTGTTGGGACCAGAACCTTTCATTAATTTCATGGGCCATTGGATTGAGCCCACTCCTTGTATTGCACAGATACAGTGGCCTAGCACCAATTTGTTTATGCAACTCAGATTTGACAAGAGAAAGAATCTTAGCTTTTTATCATTTCCATTTTGTTTATCCTCTATATGTCCTATGTAGTTTTATAACCCGGGCCAAGTAATGTGTCATGTATAAGGCAGTTCATAGAAAGAAAGCAAAGGGAAGCTAGGCTAGTTATGTCTAATTTAGAGACACTCACAATCATTGTAAGATACTGAAGTGTTATTGACTGAAGAAGAAAGGCCTCTTTCAAGTACAACCCCTTGGTAAGACACAGAAATGGCCAGTGAAACACCTACAATATGCAAAAGGAGACAGATTCTGCAATACTAGAAGGTGCTTGTGCTCATGTCCCAGCCCAGCTCATCTGAATGATGCCATTCAGCATCAGTCCAAACTGGATAGAAGTTTAACAAGGTGCTACAGACTAACAAAACAAAAGAGATACTGCTCACAGTAGCAAATTTCCTGGCAGTAAAATGTTCATTAGGACGTTCTTAATCAGTTACCTAATTAGTTTACCTGGCTAACTATTTAAACTGACCAAAATCTTTTTTCTGCTGAGATAAATGCCATTTGTATTCTCTTGTGGACTAGATAGGTCTGTAGCTCTATAGCCTAGTACAATCCAGTCTTTTGCATGATACTCTTGTTTGGAGATTAGTGAAATGTGTATACTGTGGCTGTACACCCAAGTCCTCTGAGTCTGTGGCAGAGCCATAGTAGTCTCCTGTACTCACCTTGTCCAACCTATGTAACATTTGGTTGGCACAGTCTCCTGCCTATGTAAGGTGAGAAAAAAGGGCTTTCAAAATATCCTATTGCTGAATACCTACCTAGCCCTTCCCACTCCTGAAAAAAAAAACTACCAAACAAAAACCAAGCAAACAAATAAACAAACAAAAACTTTCTACTGAAAAGATTGGGAGTGAGGTGACATGAGTCTGTAGCTGTCATGTCAAATATAACAAAAAGCGATGATGACCATGTATGAATGTGAAAGGAAAAAACGGCACAGACTGGGAAGGTAACAGCAGATTATGTTCAGAAATGGGTGAGCAGGAACACAACCAATCTTTCTGACACTAAATTATTTTAATTACAGTTTCACAAACAATGACGGATTTTAACAAGCCAGGCACTGTCAGCAATGGTCTCAAAAATGATAGCTCTTAATTAAAACTTTATTTTCAATATATATACTTGAGCTTATATTTTATAGACTAACATGGGTCTCAGAATAAGTTTAAGGGATCAGAGCCTGCTGTTGCATTCACACAGCTCCTGTGGAAACCTACGGGCTTATGCAATAAAAAGACATTTCTACTCTCATGCACACGCAAAATGGGTGCATCTATCTTCTCTCTAGCTGGAACAGAATACTTCTAAATGATTAAAGCAGTAGGCAAAACATGCATAGAACATTTATGTAATTTTATATTTCTAAATAGTACGATGAGGGGCATTAACAAGCAGACAAGAAATTTCCTCATTAAAATGATGTGCTTTTTACTGTCCTCCTGAGACAATGCTACTTAGCTCTGGAAGATCTTTTCAGCACCAGATTATGGGCAAACTTTACACACTAGGTGCAAATCATAGTATGGGTGTGGGTCTTTAAGTCCACTTCATTGTAAGTTGAATCCAGGCAATGCTCAAAGACATTGCACACTTTGTTTGAATTCAGAACCCTGTTAAAAAGAACCTTCGCTCTTACTTGTATGAGCTCTGCTCATTACACTGCTTTTTTGGTTCTGTTGTGGAGTAAGAAAACTACCAGAGATGAATATCCCTTTTAATAGCCACATAAGCTTCTGACTAACCTCTGCCTCTCAGATTATTCTAACAGGCACCCAAATGTAAATGCAGTAAACCACAGTGCAACATCAAAGTGCAAGATCATAAAAACTTCTCATCTGCCCAGTTCTGCAGATCAGTTTTTAGTCAGTTTTTTGCCTTCTTTGGGCAG
This sequence comes from Antrostomus carolinensis, assembly GCF_000700745.2. Lineage (NCBI taxonomy): Eukaryota > Metazoa > Chordata > Aves > Caprimulgiformes > Caprimulgidae > Antrostomus > Antrostomus carolinensis. The sequence continues at coordinate 25,663 of NW_010326834.1, read as the reverse complement.
AGTACAGACACATATAGATCATAAAATAAATATATCTTTGGTGCCAGAAGACCGAGTTTTAAGTTAGTGTGATGTGTTTGAAATTAAACCCAAAAGTGCTCATGGGACATTATTTCAAACACAGGAACAGTCATCATTCCTATATCAGATAGCATCCATCCAAATAGAAAATTCATACCCATGGATAAGGAAGAAATACCACAAAGAGTATCCCAGGGTGTCCCTGGACATGTCCTCTTTTTACACTAAGAAATCTTTTTGGAAAAATTCAAGGACTCAGTTTGTTTCCAGACCTTATGTAGCAGATGGCACAAGGCAGCAGGATGTCAGGAATTCTGAAGCATGTCCAGTGTAGACTGTCAAACCAGGGCAGGCACAACAAGCTTTGAATTTGGGACCACTGTAACAAATACAGTATTTTAAAAATGCTAGGGAACAGAATTTTGGCCAGAAATAAATATATAACCAAGGAATATGGCACAAGAGAAGCTTTCACAGAGAGCTATTTTTATTTTACTTTGAGTAAAATAAATAAAGTTAAACTCGTCTAAAATGCAGGTATCATTAAATTGGGTGCGGATAAACACTGTAAGGATATGCCTTATTTCTAGCAGTACTGTCTAGTTTTTTAATTGATTCCTTGTTAGTAGGCTGATTTGTATCAATTTTAGGCTTTTTTATGAGTAATATCACTATTATTATAAAACTTGTGTGGTACAGATGGATTGTATAGGCTGTCAACATTCAAAATTCCATTTAGATGATGGACAAAATTGAGCTGGGGGAATTTTTCTGAAAGGTATTAATGGCTAGCAACAAGTGAACCGTTGATTTTGAATGAGATCAGCTTTTCTTCAGCATGATAGGTGTCTACTTATGATCTCTAGATGCACTGGGAGGGGTAGTACCTTTATATATCAGTAAGTAAAAGTAGTGGGAAGAAGCCACTCAAGTCAGCAAATTCCATATAAGTCTAAGCCACACTAACTGAAGTAGACCAGGAATCTGGTTTAACAATTTGGTAAAGCCCATGTGACAGATGGCAACACATCAGTTCCTGAGCTGTTTCTAATCTCTGTGTCAAGTGATTCAGCAGTCCTCTGATTTGATATCAACAACCCTGACCTGAAGGTGGCAACCAACACTGGGATTAAGGGATTGCTTGGTTACAACTGTGTGCTGCTGTGCTTGGCAGAAAAAAATCAATAGATAGTAAAAGAACAGTCATGAGGCTGACCTTGACAAGGCAAGGGCAGATGTAGCCATGCTGGGAATGTGGGAACAGGGCAATCACTACAGCATCACAGGACGGGAACACTCCCACTGCAGTAGTCTGGAAAATGAGGGGGTGAGGGAGCTATCACTTGCTTAGCTCCCTGATAACTGCAATCCTGCAAGGAGCAGGAGCAGAATATACAAAAGACAGCTTTTGAAAATGTGCCCAAAAAAGGAGTAAACAGTTTCCACTGCATTCAGAAATCTGTGTCTTTCAAATATAGATAGATTGTGACAGAGAATTACCTGACCCAGATCAGCAGTTTCCCTTTCAGCAGAAATAATTCACCATGGTCCTGTATATTCGCCAAAAGGTAAAGATTTAATGACCATTATAGACACAGAAAAAAAAAAAAGTGCGTCTGGAAGTGTTCTGGTTTGGATAGTATAGAAAAGAGCAGAATCAGAAAAAGAGATAACCAGGCCTATAGTTTTGTCCATTAAGAAAACAAGCACAAAGTGAATACTTTATGAAAGGCAATATTGAAAACCATGAAAAATGTTCAAAGGCTCTTGAAGGTGAAATGATCCCAAATCCATGAAAGGGCTATAATGGTGACACCACTGTTTTAAACAGGAAGAAAAAAAAAAAAAGCGAAACACCAATATAGTTGCGGTCAGTGCTGTCTCCATTTTATTTATCTGAGGTCAACAGGTCTTACGCTTCCTGCAGTTTCTCACGCAGACCTGTTGTCTATCAGGTGATTTGCACGCAGGGCATTCAAAGCTACTACTTCTCACTTTGGCTTAGATGGGGTTAAGGCCAAAACCAACCTGGCAGGAATAAAATAGTGTTGGAAAAAACTTTTTAATCTCAAGGAGTCCAGACTGTGAATCGAGAATCACCAAAAGTGGTTCAGATGACAGCTCAACCAACTGACCAGCAGACAACCATTATATGAGCCAGACTTACCACCCAGAAAGCCTCTGATCCATAGGGAAGGTGACACGCTGAAGTGCTGTAGGAGCTCTTCAAGACAGTAAATGTTTGGCTGAAAACAGCCCTTCTGCTCTAAGATATTTAGACAAAAGCACACATGGAGAGAGCACCACTTTTATGAGCTCCAGCAAAAACAACTCTGCACTCAAATGCAGCAGGCAAACTCCCTCACAAATGGCTTTAAAAATTTTTGTGTGTTCTTGTCTTAGCATTTCTTTCATGTGTCGTCTTTCAGTTTCCATCATCTTCCTCTTTTATCCAGGAAAGAAAATGTCAATCTAAACCATTTAGACTCAAAGTCACTGCCAATATTTCTGGTTTCAACAAGTACAATCATTTTCATTATGTTTAAGTAGAACTTGTTCCTGGGAAAGAAGTGAGGCATCTCATGACAGGCACATGGCACATTCAGATTTTAGCACCTGCATTTACTAAGGTTGTAACTCACAGGAAGGGAGAAATATATTTCTCAGGAGACAAGAGGACATGTTTTCAATATCATTGCCCTTAGGGTTCTATCAAGCATCCACTGCCATGGTCAGACTGCTTGCTGTTTGTATTTCTTTGCTTAACCAGGTTTTCCCAGCTGGGAAAGTCACCCTGTACTACTGGAGGTACCACTTTATCCTGCTTAATTGCTGTAGAAGAAGCAGAAACTTCAAATTATCACTCTCATTTTGCAAAAAAAAAAAAAAAGAAAAAAAATGTTTTCCAAAGCTTAAATACATTCTTTCACCTGAAACCTGTTCATTTGATTACTTTCTACCTAAAACAGCTCTTGTGGATCCAAAGTCATTCAATGGCTTTTTCATCATCAGTCTTTTTTTAGGAACGTGCTTTTCCAGAATAGTCACCCCTCAAGAAATTTTCAGTGAATTCCAGTGACTGAGAAACAGATCTTCTTTGTGACACCAATCCTTCATCATCTCAGATTTTACCTAGAAACTGTCACTGTTCTGAGGATCACATAGCCATGTTTTTGTTATAAAAAATCTTTTATATTTCCCATTCTGCCATGTCATCCTGGACTCATCCCAGCAAAAATGTGGCAAAGTGATACGTGGATCCCTCCCTCCAGATCCATTTCAACCTCAGTTGCTGTAGTTGTGACTCTGACAGACAGCACGCCACTCCATTTTCTGGGGCTACTCTGATGACAGGTTTGTCAGTTTTTCTTAACAGAGTCCCCAGTCACACAGCTCTACCTCTTTCTTATACCGGTGTGTATCTTCAGTCCTTTCCCTTCTGCTCTGCCTTCTGTATTCAGATCTTTCTCCCTTCTGTTTCCATCTTTTCTCACAGTCTTCTGCACACTGTCTTCATTTCTCCTCATATAGCTCTCTCTACTCTGTCTTGTGTTTTGTTTGGGGTTCATTGGATTTTTTTGGTGGGGATCTCTCCTTTTTTTTTTTTTTTTTTACATAAGTGTTATTCCCCTTCTTCCTTTCCACTATAATTTTTCTCCCCATTCTTCAGAAAATCTTTTCATCAGCTGTTTCTTTAACTTTTTTCCCTTATCACAGGATTTTCCCCACCTCCCCAGGTCTCTCCTCCCACCCAGGAGCCTGCTTTCCACAGAAAATTTCCAATTATTGATAGCACTCTCAGAGTTACTATATAGATATTCCAGACACTCCTATTTTATAGTGCATTTCAACAAATCCTGTTTAATAGCTATTGGATTATGGATGATCATTAGTCACTTGCACACATCTGTGAAATTTACAGTGATATACATTAGAATATTTGAATTTCTAGTGTCCCAGGACAATACTAGCTTATAGATTGAAGCATTCTTACACAGTATATCAATCTGTTTTGGAGTCGAGTATTTTCATACCTCAGTGCTGAGCTTCATTTCATAATGGGTCAATGGCTTGCCTTATTCTCTTGGCTCATGCATTTCATTGTTTGCAAGAAGAGCATGGCAAATTCCAGCAAAACAGTTAAGGATTTGATTTTATGCTGTGATATGCATCAATATACTCTGAAAATAACATGGACTTCTCCACTTATACTTTCTACCTTGTAACAGTACAATTGTATCCTCTGTTTCAAAAGAAAAACCACAGCAGAAAATTTGTTCAAAATAACCAGCTGTCAGATTGGATAGGATGCTACATTGTGCTCAAAATCAGTGAAAACAGGATTATGCCAAGTTTGAGTGAAAAACATAAAATTTGAAGTGTTTCTGTATTTCATTTTGAACATAAGATAAAAATCTAGTTTTACTTACAAATCACTGAAATGCTACTAGCTTTTAGATGAAAAGATATTTTTTTAATATAAAGAAAACAGATCAATGTTTGCTCATAAACCACTCTAATTTTGAACAAAATCCCCAAGACAATTCTACAGTGCATCAGGAGGAAAAAGACAAAATCCTCTCCAGCGAGAAAGAAAGTATTATTGACTGCTGGTTCTATCCAGAAGCCCAGAAACTGCTGAGCATGAATAAGATCCTCCTCCTGCAGGCCTCTTTACAAAATCAGAGACATAGGCCTTCAGATCTGAGAGCAAACAGCACTTCCTTTTCCTTGTCCAGCTTGTCAGTCAGTGTCCCTTCACCTGGCTGCACTAAACTGCCAACAGTAGGTTTTAACCCTGCTTCAGCTCTTGCTTCACATCAAGATTGCCATGGCCACACTGTCCAGGTTGTCTAAGAAGCCAATTCATTTCTACTAACTCCATCAACTATTAGGTGAGGTATCTTCAGACATCTAAAACCTCTGTGTTGCCTAAGTGACTTTCTCATAGATAGGTAACATAGCTCTTAACTGATAACTGATAACTGAGGCATCTAATGCTTGAACAACCCTGTCCTGTCTTGCTGCAGTTTCACAATTCTCTGGAGTTCTTTCTTCTCAAAGATTTCAGACAAGGAACATCTGTTAGGATAGATTAGGTAGAGCCAAGAAACAGACACAGGGCTTAATGGGGTCAACCCTAAGAGCTGTATGGATAGACACAGCATGGGAAGAGACCAGGTTGAGCCTGGATGAAAGATAACAGAAAGATGGAGAGAGATGTAATTACAAGTGGAAACAACAACAGAAAGATGGAGAGAGATCTAATTACAAGTGGAAAGAACATACAAATGGAAAAGCAAGTACAGAACTCAGTAAAAATTATGTTTTAACTTTGTTTCCTAGAACATAATACATTAAACAATGTGGCAGATTCTTATCAGCTTCATAAATGTCTTGTAAAGTTCAGTCTAGTACTCAAAATGCAATTGTTATTGCAGATTCATCTTCTATTTCCTCACTAACCAAAGCAGTTCTAGGTAACAACTTATACACCCTAAATTAATAAAATACCAAGTCTCCGTTTTAATTTCTAAATAACAAACCAGATCATTGTTCCTCTTCTGCATAATAGGCCAGCTTCTTTATAGCAACGTATCAAAAATGCAATTCACTTAGTGCTTCTTTTGCTTTCCTTTCTACCTTTTGTGAAGCTGAAATATCTAGTAGAGTCAACAGAGTGTGTGTAAAATGCTTTCACAGTTCTTCAGATGGAAAGAGGAATGATGCTCAAGCCTTGTAGGTCAGATACCACAAAACAGAGCACTAGGATTATAATGTTAGACTCAGTAACATCTTTATAATTAATATCATCCATAAGATAAGAGCATCCCATACTGGAATACCAATGTTCTAATGATGTAGGAACTTCCAAGGAAAGATAAACTTTGAACAGTTCTCCCCACACAGAGGTGAAACATGGATCCCTACAAGTCTGGTGAGACCTGTAAATATTCTGCTACGTCCTTCATTAATTAAGCACTAAAAAAGGACATCTGTAGCTATTGAATTTCAGTTAAAATCACAGTTGACTTTACGTCTACTTGGCTTTACCCTACTGCAGTTCTGATACAGACCTGCTGCTGAAAAGTTAATCAAATTTTGTCTTGTTTTCCATGTGGAAACAAGCTGTGACAAAATTTATAGCTCACTTCCTGAGCACTAACAGTTTCATCACACTGCTTGTTCTCTAGAAAAGAACAATTTCTCAAAAATTAGGAAGTAGAAAAAATTACTATTACTGAACCAAAGCAATGATAAAATATTTGGAAAGTCCTGATGCTCTTAGCAGGCACATCCATGGAATAAATTTGGCTAAGAGAACTAACCTAGTTAATTTTATTTTTCTGTGGTTATCTGTTGGTGGAGAGGACAAACTCTTCACAGAGGACTTCTCAGGGAAAATTATCTGAGTTCATACACAAATGAAAGAGGGAATTCTCTTCATATAAAACACTTTTGCAAGAATGCCACTAACAAATCTAGCATCAGTTGGTATCGGATATGTATCATGTCAGCAGTTTGGAAGACAGAATGATGCTGTTACTGAGGCTTTTTGAGTTACCCTTGAAGATGCAAGCAGCAGTGATGTAGCTTTTATAGTTTAATTTCTTTCTATTTCTAGTGACAGTAAACTCATGATTTATTTTAACATCAAAAATGTGTAAAAAAGCAACAAGAAAATTGAATAATTACTTTTGGAAGACATGTTAGAGTTCAGGATATATCCAATTATGCAGTAAGTTCAGTGAGATCAGCCTGGCTTCACAAGCTGGACTCCCTTGGATCTTAAAGGAAGAACCAGCTGGATACTGTTCCCTTCCCTCTTAACCCTCCCATGAGCAGACAGACAAGTGCATATTTCAGGCAACTCTAGATCCCCAGCTATGCTCTCACCTGGTGAGACATGACCCTATGTTGATCCCAAAACCACAAGACCATGTTATCGGATCATCAGGTCAGAGCTAACTTATTTTGTGCCTCAGCAGAATTTATTATCTCAGCCTGAATACAATCACAGTTCTGCAAATTTTGCTTTTCTGGGAGTGCAGCAGAGCAAGCTTGTGTCTGTGTCTCTGGCCACATACACAATGATGCCTTTCACATTGGTCATCTGAGGCTGTAGCACCTTCTAGTCACAAAGGTATGAGCCCAAGTTCACTAAGAGTAAAAGGTTACAATTCCTTTTTCTCTAATCTAGCCATTGCCTCTTTTTGTTTACTGTAATTCCACTGTTGCAGTTTGTCTATAACTTTCTGTTTGCCTATATCTTTCATCTTTTTCCAAAAGGAAAACTACAATAGAAATCTTTGGTTTTGCTTCAATAGATTCTCCTCTTACTTTTTGCACATGTTTATTTCTAATGTTTAAAATGACATCCCACAATCGACATAACTGCAGAATGTGTTCCTCAGCCTTTTGAGGTACTCTCTTGAGCCATCTCAGAAACTTTTTTCCCAAAACCAGGAAAAGATCCCTCAGTTTTTTTCATTACATCAGGTTCTTCAGACCTATCAAACCATCCTGCTTTGGCAGAGAGATTGGACTAGATGATCTTTTGAGGTCCCTTCCAATCTGCAACATTCTGTGATTCTGTGTGATTCTGTCAGGATGTTAACCACTGTCATGCAGAGTACTGATATCAGACAGATGCCTTCTACCATCACCTCTTCTGTTGATATTCTCTTCTCACCACAAGCTGGTTTTAGTTTTTGACAAAGCATATAATTGTATTGATTTGTTTCAAGAGTTTCCCTCAGGATTCTCTAAGTAGCATGTATTCACAGAGGAAAAAAAAAATCTTTTTCATTTATTTGCATTGATCGATGTACATTTATCATATGCTGCAACCATTGACTGAATAAGCAGAATGTTTTTGAACAGTTTCTTGTACCACCATTAGTGGTGTTGAATGCTCTGTGTGACTTCTGATCCTGATTCATCTCAGCTACAGGGGTGGAACAGAGCAGATGAACTTGTTACAGCTTTGCAGACTCTGACATCTTCAGCTGTGAAACTGTTTTCTGTTTGGCCAATTGGCCACCTGCAAGCAGAGAATAGCCAGAGCACTTTCAGAAGCAAGGCATGTCTATCAGCTTAGTGTGTCTTACAGTAGAGAAATGCCCAGCTTCTAGTCATACAGAATATCATAAAAGAACAGAAAAGAGAATACACCTTTTATTTTCAATTGATTGATGCAAATTGTGCAAATACATACAAATATCTAAAGGTATATATTGATTTTGCACATGCACGTGTGTCAGAAACTAAAAATGTGTTGAGATGTTCACATGTACTCTGAAAGTAAGGCAGAGAAAAAAGGACTTATTAGGACTATGTGCTAATCAGCAATGCAAGTCCTCCTCAAAATTATTCTCCTCTCCTCTCCTCTCCTTTGTCCTCCACCAACGCAGAGAAAAAAGGACTTATTAGGACTATGTGCTAATCAGCAATGCAAGTCCTCCTCAAAATTATTCTCCTCTCCTCTCCTCTCCTCTCCTCTCCTCTCTTTTCTCTTCCACGAACTTACTACGCTATTCTGAAAGATCTTAAGCCACCAGCAGTGTGTTAAGAGAAACTCTGAAAAATGTATTTTGAGGTTTTAAACAGAACACTGTTGTGAAAGTTCATTTCCATGAGGCTTTGCTCTGTGTGAGTCTCCAGTTCCCCAGGGAGTCAGTCCTCAGGGATTGCTCTTCTGTGTTACTTCCACAAGAAAACCTCTCTCTGGCTGTTCTAAGCACTGATGTTTGAAACTTTTTTTGACAATATGAAGCATGTTCTCAGTAACGTTGTCTAAATGGTTACTCTCTTACTTCTCTACAGTATACTTCCTCCATCATGTGTTTTATTTCCCTGTGGATTTGCTTCTGAAATCCTGTAAATAATATCGAATTTACAAGTAATTCCCAAGCTCCTATATAAGCAGCAAATCATAGATGCAAAGTAATGAAGTTCTTGTTATTTACCAAGATCAGAATTATGCAGTAGACTAATAAAATTACAAAAATAAATGAAAAATGTGTAAGATCGTAAGTCAAACTAATACTCTTATTTCCACATGTAAAGGGAAAAGAAATATACAAAGTCACTCATAGCACATGGAGTTAGACAAAATCACAAAAAACAAGGGAACATTTTAATTTTCCATTTTATAAAAACATTTTAAGAATATAGATTCTATTAATCTAATAGACAGAAATGTGAAGGTTCTTTACAAAGATAAAATCTTTCATGAAATTTTTTTCTCTCTTCTACTATTATCATGTACACCCTAAAATATAGTCCATCTGTAGTTATAGAAAGTCACAAATGAACAGGCCTTTAAATGGAATGTTAATTTCTGCAAGAAAATGACATTTGTAATTTAAATATAAGCTTTTCACATGAGGCTTATTAGTTGTGTTTTAATCTGCATTAGTCTGGTTAAAATATCCAATTTCCTTTTTTTCTCCTGTGAGCCTGCCAGACTTTCTTTAGCCATTAGCAACAGTAATAGCAATTAGCAACATCACTTCCAGCACACAGTCATTTCAGGCTTAGCTGTGTAGGCTTCATGTTTAATGAATCCATACATAACTAGGAAGGCATGAAATACAAAATATAATAATCACAGAGGAATGGCAGCCACCACATAATAGTCCACAGTAAATCATGCACGTCCAGTTCCTGGACTGTTCCAACTGTACTTAGCCCATAACTGTAAGTGTGAGGAAAACTAGAATTGAATTTTCTATGCTTTTGTTTAACCCTGGGAGAAGTAGGAAATTTCTCTGTGGCCTTCACTCTGGCATGTCAACATCCACTGCTCCCAGTCATTCCCTAAAAGTAGTTCTCAAACAGGTCACTATCACTGGTGCTTGCTGTTTTAATGAAGTTCATCCTATTATCTGTGTATTGGGTGAAGGTGGCCAGGTTTTGGTAGCAAGAAGGCTGCAGAGGTTGAGAAGAGGCCAAGAGTGCCCCATGCCAGACACAGCCATTTCCAGCAGACTCCGACAGATCCACCACAGGGTACAGCTGAAACCATCAGCCAACCTGGCAGTGCCTCTTTGAGAACATATTTAAGACAGGGCAGAAAATGCCAGTCAAAGAAAGGCAAAGGGAACAAAAAGAGTGAGAAGCAGCAGAGGGAACACCAAGGCAAGAGGAGGAGTAGAAAGATGTGCTCCATGGTGAAGCAGACATTCCCAGAGGGACTGTAGCCCATGGAGGACCCATACCAGAGCAGAGGAATAGAGAAGGAAGGAGTTGGCAGAGTTAAACCACTAAGTCTTCTCTGCAATCCACCCTGAACCGTAGTGACTGAGTGTAACCTGCAACCTGCACATGACCTTCTTGTTTTTATTTCAACCCACAAGTTTCTTGTTCACCTATTCTTCTTATTTTCTCCCTTAGTCCTTCTGGGGGATGGGGGAGTGAAAGTGAGCGGCTGGGTGGCTGGTTGGCAACCAGATGTGGCCAACCCACCTCTACATGTCATTGTTTATGCCATGGTGCAGGCAACTTTTGATTTGGAAGTAACCACAAGAGATACTTTTAATTTTTAAAATGTTTTGCTTTCCATTTTTCTTAAGGCAATTCTGACATCACATTCTATAACCCCCAGCAGCAATTCTTTATCAACTCTGGCATTATCCTCATGAAAAGTATTGCTTACTTTTTGTGTTGAAATTTTGAGGTACCGAAAAGTAGCCTTTATAATACTCAAATGAATATCATGCAAGCCCAAAAAACAGAGAGAACATAAACACAGTTCCTATGTGTAATTTCCTTTGTGCCAGCCTAGAACTCTGTCAGCAGGTGGAGGCATGTGAAATTGACATATAAATACTTAGAATTTGGCCTTTGCTCCTTGATCTTTTCTCTTTCTCTACGAGGAAACAGCACTTAATTGTTTTGATCCCCTCTTGTGAGCAGTGAAAAAAAAAAAAAAAAATAAAGAAAGAAAAGCCAGGAGATAAAATGCAAAATTTAAGTTAAATATTTTAAATGCTTTTCATCCCTACACATATCATCATTTCTAGGTAGGGAAGATGTCTCATTTCCCTGAAAGACAACTGTAACTTTCAGATATTTGTTGGCTGTTGCTCAAGACCTTCAAGACTTCCAGAGCAGCCTTCTGAAGTCCCAGAGCATAGAATCAATCAAGAAACAGTTACAAATATTTTTGTTCCCCCCTCTCTTTCCAAGAAAACACTGAAGTAAAGCTTTGTTGAAAACTGTAGGGGCAGAATGTGCTCTTTCAAGACGTGAACTGATAAAGCTAAATTGTTCTCTTTTTTTCTTTTCTCCCCCTTCTTTTTCCTTTCTGAGGCAGCTGCAGACCAAGAGTTATAGAAAAATAAACTATTTTTCCAGACATTTCCATAACAACAAGTGGGGATGCAATATCTAGGCTATATCAATATTAAGAAGTAATGCTTAACAAAATAGAAAATATCTTTAAGAACTTTTTAACCACAAGACAAATAACAAATAGAGAAAACCAATGACAAAGGTTCACTAGCAACTCACAAGTTTTCAGAGAGAAAGAACAAAAAGGAAAGAGAGAGGATAAAAGAAGTATAGGACTATAGCTCTATAGTTGGTTACCATCACCCAACTTAAGTAAAATTGACCAAACTTTGCTTGGACAATGTTTATTAAACTCCAAAGATAAAATACATTAAGATGTCTAACAAAATCAAGGCATAAAAATTACAGTAATAAAGCTCAACAAATGATCACATATAATACTGAAATCATATGAACACAAATCCTAACAATGTAACAATGTGGATTAATCTAATAATAATAGATATCATAAGGTCTGTGATAAATGTGTGGGAAAGGAAAGTGACGAAAATATGAATTTGTCATGTTGCTAAACAAAGAAAATGAGTGTAAAAGAAATGGTGACAGTAGTGATAACTCAGAAGAAGCCCTCAAGACAGTATATAACAAGTGCTACCATTTCTTGCCTGCTTGATTCTCCCCAGAGTAGTCTATGCAGTAGTGCAGATGCTACTTGCGTGTGCAGTTTGTTGCTTGTATGTATCTTTCACCTCACTCTGATTGGAAGTGTGCTCTGGTGCTCTCACTGGCAGAAGAAGTTTTTAACTAGTTTGTTTATTAAAAGGGATATTTCTGTGACTTAGACCCTCAACTTCACATTAACTTCCCAGTGAAGCTTCTTAAGAAGAATAAATCTCACTAAATCACAACTTATTAAATGGTAAGGGCCTGTTTCATTAGTATGTTGGACACAAACAATGGAGTATATCAAAGGAACTAAAGTATGCACAAGAAGTGGACTGTATATTGTCCTCAGGATACCAATAAAACAAACCTTTACATTGTCAGAAGTATCAGTACATATATGCTACACTTGGAGTTATAACTCGTTGATAGAAAAACCTCTTGAGCAACATCTGATAGGTATAATATTACTACAAGATAACATGGAGGTGTATGTGTATGTGTAAGTGTATGTAATAGAAAAAATTAAAATAAACCTCTTCACAAAAAATTCTGACCTCAAATTCTAAGTAGAGTCTAAACTAGTTCTTCAGAGGACAGCACTTTTCCATGTGCTGTTCTCCAAGACCCATTCTGCATAATTTTGTTACAGCTATTTTTGCAGATATCATCAAAGCCCCAGGTAATAGTTAAAAGACTTCCCTTCAGAAAAGGTATTATCAAATATTGCTCCAAATTCTTTGGTGCTGTTTCTTACATTATTTCCAATCTACAAGCAAATCGGTACCTACAATTAACCCTTTGCTTGGCTATACTACAATATCTTACCTATCTGTGGCCACTGCCACAGCAGCAGGGACCACTATTGCAGATGTCAGCTTTTGGTTACAGTAGTCCCAACCTGTCCATAAACTGCATTTTTTATAAGTATAGCCAGTTATTTAGAGGACATAGTTTTCACCTCCGTATTCCTAGAACTTTGTAATGTAGACTCAGTCACTATGGCACTGTTTGAAGATGTACAAATAGACCGAGATCTACAGATTGAGATTTCCAAGTCTGTGCTCCTAAATGCATCATTAGGTATAAGATGTGAGACCTTGCCCCCTACTATCACCATGGTAGGCTCTTCACCCCAGCCAGGTTTAATGAAATGCACAGGTTCACAGAACTTCTAAATATCAGATTGTTTAAGCTAAATATCTAGATATAGACTATGAACCTCTGAAATATCATTTAGCAAACAGATGTGTCATAGTTCTACTTCCTTTCTCAAAGCAATGCTCTAAGTGTGGCAGTATGCAGTGGTTCCTCTGTCTCAACACTGTTTACATCAGTCAGCACTTTTTCCTGTCACAGGAAAAAGAAATACAGTCAGAATGCCCAGAGCAGCTGTCATGTTGGGGACAGAGAAGGTAGAGCTGATCAGTGAAGTTCTTCCCACTGAAATCTTGCAGAAGCTGTGGAACAAGTTGTGTCATGAGCCACTGCCTTCCCAAGAGCAAAGTTGCTTCCCAGAGCAAGGAGAAAATTTGCTTCACAGCAGGTGCAGCAACTGAGCAGAAGCAGGTTGCTTCTGGTTGGCCTCATGCTGTGTGGAGCACAGGCTTCCAGTGAATTTCTGCAGGTATGGGAAGATCACAGTCTCCTATGCAAAAGGACTCCGCTTCCTCCTCTAAGAGTACAAGGTAAGACATCTTCTTTCCTCATGTCTCATGGCCAGGGTATTACCCATAGGTAAGAGCCTAGACATTGACATAGTTCTCTATTGATCACAATCTTTGGCCTATGTCAGACATAGCAAAGCAATGAACATCAAAATACGCACTGTGCTGGATTTGCTGGATGCTATTCCTTCACTGGAAAGCAGAAGGAGCAATGGGAGCTCCAACTCCCAGAAACTAAGCAGAAATAAAATTATTAGTTATAAAGTCAGGAATAAAGAAAATTTCTTCCCAGTCCTAGTCTAGAGGGGACTAGAGCAAAGCTAGTTTGGCATAACTGTGGTCTATGTTATATACAGAAACCACTGTAGCTTTGTAGGAAAACAGTAAGTTTGGTTTGGGTTTTGTTCAGCCAATAATGGCAGCACTTCCTTCAAGGGAATGGAGGTACCATTGGCTAACAGTTATTGAAAGTATCAGCTGCACTGAAACAGGAACAGGTCCTAATAAACATCCATCAAAAGGTAAAGGTCTACACTGTTAAAGTGAATCCTTACATAGGATATTTGGTAGCAATCATTAATTTTTGATATAACAATATATATGTTAACAAACAGATTTTCAAGATATTCAGCTTAATTAAAAATATGATCCATCCTTTTCTTTGTCCCCTCTCTCTAACACATTTAGTGATGGGAACGATATTCAAATACCAAAGTTAATCTCAGAGCTCTAAAAAGCAGGGCTCAGGCTGGAAGTGTCTGAAAGTTATGATATTTTGAGGGATACCGTCTACAAAATAAATAAATAAACAACAAATAAACCACAAACTAATCGCCTCTTTCTATTCACTGGTAATGGGATAAGCAGTCTCATTACAGAATTTAAGGGTTTGTCAACAGCCAGGACTCAAACTGGTCCTTTTTCCTGTCCCATAGTCCTATTACTCAGGGATGTCAGTGTTGGGGCCATGTAATGCAACTTAAACAGTCATTTCCCATGTTTCTGTAAATAAGAATTATTCTCCAGCACTGCTGATATTCTGCCTTTAAAAAATTTTCCTTGAGATGAGGTGTGTTTTCAAAAATTCAAACATTATGCAATTCTGTCCTTACTAGTTATGTTCTCACATAGGATTTCAGTAGGTATATTAGAAAAATCAACAGGAAAATCAGATTATGAGTTAAGAATCTTCCCACAAGATTTTGCATTAACCTCTACACTCAGAACAGTAACTCCTTTGAAAGCAAAGGAAACAACTCCAGAGTTCATTCCACAAGTGGGTATGGGTTCAAATCCACCCTCAGGACTACTTTCTGAATCCCATTAAAATTAGAAGAATGGCTTAAGTTTGCATACAGAAAATTACCTTGCTGCTTTTGAAAGTATACAATAGGGAAGTAGATCCAACAAAAATGGAAATGGCTTTCTTTTAACAAGCTAATTATTTAATAAAAACATCCTTGGGGAAAATAAGCAAGGCACTGCCAAACCTATTTTACTGAAATTTTGCCATGTTTTAATGCTAAATAAGCTATTTTTCTTGAGGAGTTTGTTTTGTTGTTGCTGTTGTTGGGGTTTTTTTAATCTGTAAGACAACCCTCTCAACATTGGATAAATGTTGCAAAAGAAGCATTCCTCAGACTCCAAATGGCTATCGAAATTTAGTATTTTTGATCCTCTGATATTTACAAGTTTCTGTCAACGCCTATAAACTCTCAAATACTCTCATTTCTCTCACACACTTTTCACATAATGTCTATACCAATAAATGAGAAAGGGAATGCAAGGTAGCTAGGAAGGAACTGTGGAAACGAGGAGAAATATGAGAACATGATATTCCACTATTTGTCACATGATCATTTATGCTCTCTTTGAAGGTCTCATTCTTCCAAACAAGAAGCAAAGCCAATGAAGGATACAGATATGTAATCCTACAACACATAAAATGAGCATCCTTCATAAAGTTCTTATTTATGAAATAATTTCAGATTTGTCCAAAGCAATAAATGTTCACAGAAGTAGAGGTGGTTTTGCCCGACAATTTGAGCATAAGTAATAATTAGTCCAAATTATGGTAAAATTTTTAACTGCTACAAATACTGAGCAGGTGGCCATGGATATCACACACTGACTCCCAGTTTGAAAATATTTAAGATGTTTTCTAGTCAAAATCTTCCTCAACTTTCTCCTCAGTTCCTACTTGAAAGGCAAATCCTGTTAAAAGATTTATTTTAAAATTTGGCACAAATAGCATATAAGCAGTAGCAGATTTTTGCCCATTTTTGGAGATTTATGCTGATGCCAGTTCATGTTATCAGATGTAAATATTTGTTCTTTGCAGAAAGCTTAAGAAACAATAAATTCAATACCTCAGGATATATCCTTTTTATGTCAGTGGCAGGGTAATAAACCAACATTTGTTTTTCCAGTAATGCACACGTATACACACACGCACACACACACACAGAGCAGAAGAAGCAGATTCCTTGTCTTGCCAAGTCTGCTCTGTGTCATTCTGACACAACACAGTAGATTGACATCAAACCAAACAAAGAGCATCAGTAGAAAAATAGGAGAATTTCCTGGGGAAATAGGACTGAAATAATGATCAGCAGAGAGGTTTGGCTGAGGACAAGAGGACTGTCAGGTTCCAAGTGACTGTTTTCTTATAAAGTATCAGAAAACCACTTCCTTCCATTGAAACATAATTTAGATAAACACTGTTTTTGTTCTCCAGCCACAGTCTGGGCTGATCTATGCATCACTGAGGCTGGAGCCTTGGAAAAGCAGCTCTTTGGAGGGTAGTTGGTGTGTGCCAACATTTGAAATGCGAGAAAACGCTAAGAGCAATTTGGTGGTGGGCTCTCAACATCAGGCAACTGCAGGATGTTTAAAATCTTCTCAGCCATCCCCACTCTAGAACTGTTCCTGAAGCAAGTGTGTGCATCAGTTACTACAGAATATCAAAGCACAATTATAGCTGACTTATTTCTCAAAAGCCAGAATAAATACTTTTTCCATAAAATGAAGTCTACAATTATTTTTTCTTCTAAGTCTGAAGATACTTAATTACTTCCTAAGGCTGAGACTCTGATTCATGGCTATGTTGACCATGTTGGCAAGCTGAGGGTCACTTTCATTACTCCTGTGTGCAACACGGAGATCTAAGTAATCCGTAATCATTCACACTGGAGCTTTTTTCTCCCCTCCTCAACCTCAAAACTGTGAAGGAACTGCTGACCATTAACTAAAAAATTACTGAAAACATTGTTTCTAAGATATCAGCTGAGAGGCTGGTGATGCTTGCCCAAAGTAAACCACAGTTTCTTTTCTGTTTCATAGAGCAAATAGTAAATCACTGTGAGAATGGCAGGGAAGTGATCTGTGCTGAGAGTCTGAACAAAACAGATCAAAGGAAAAACGCAGAAAGCCACTCATGTGGCAGCAGCAATGGACTTGACATTACAAGTGAGGCAGAAGGACAGAATTCAAGTTTGTTCCTTAGTTATAACCGTGGTGTAGCTGGCTATCAGGACTGTCCCTGTATGCACACTCCTGAAACCCCGATCCTGGGAGAGAGAGAGAGGTTCCTGGACAACCCTCATTGATATACTGAACATGATGCTATAAGGTATGGAATATCCCATTGGCACTAAAGTGTCCCGGAACTACTCAACACGTCCCTGTGTAGACAAGATGTTCAAATGGCTGGAGAGAACAGACTGGGCTCAGACAATGCAAACACCCAGCTCATCATCACCTTCACTGTTTTTTGTGTTGCAAAATAACTGACTGATATAGTCAGTTCTTGAGAATGTTGCAAAAAGCATCAGGGTAAGGATCAAGCAAGTCCTGCCCTTTAAGCTTTAAATTATTCTCTGTCATTTTTGGTGGATGATGTCTTTCTTGTCTTAACTACCAATAAATAAAGGCTTTTATGCTGTTATGCAAGGGATTCAACTCCTGATCTTCTCATCTACACGCTTTTGTAGATGAGCTTTCAAACCCTCCATGAATACTGTCACTTTGTTCTATGGCAAGGGATAAAATCCTCACTGATTTTTTTTCTAACTTGGCTAGGAATTGGTAATTATGTTGTACACACTATAAACCAGCTAATCTGTTCCTAAATTTTTGTCATATAAAACTGCAGCTGCTAATCTGCAAAGAAAGATATTTCTTCCAATTTTCAGATCAGTGAGTAGTCTCATGGAAACAAGCTCAGACTAGTAGTACAAATGCTGTTTATCAGTTTGTCCATATAAAATCTTAAGAATCAATGTACGGAGGCTTCTCAAGAACAAAGCTACGAGAAGGTTTTGTTGAAAAGAGTGTCATTGACCTTTTAGGTGCTTTGAGATATTCAGGTTCAGTTGTTAAATCCTAAAGCAATTTCCCTTCCATACAGAGAAGATGCAGAACTTCTGGCACTCTTTACTGCCTCTTCTGTTCTCACATGCCAATGTAACCAGTATGATCTTAAATGATTTAATGTAATAAATAATTCTTTGCCCAATTGAGAGAACTGGTTTTGACAAATATAATGAAAAATTGTCTAAATATATTAGGAAGCAGATGAAGAGGGAACCAAGGGAGTTTTGCTGCAAACATTTAACACCTGCATCTAGACATATAGTACGTGCACTTATATTATACACACACATAAGATAGATTTATACACTTTTTTAACATAGGCAACATACTTGTTCATCTCTGATTATAAGTTATTTTCCCAGAGACTATTCAGATTTACACATTATTATTTATATGTTTTAAAGTTTCATCTCAGGCCAAAAGGAAAATTATTGTAAGAAGATGGTCCACTTTAAGAAGCATATATGATTTAATATGATCATATAACTGGATTTCATTATGGAAGCTGTTCTAAAGAGAACATACTAACAGGTGCCATAATATTCAATGGGAACAAAATAATTATTTCATTAAAATAATTAGAAGGCCAGTTTATTCAGCCTACAGCGGTGCTGTATTATCATAATAGGCAGAATGAGGCAGGCAAGAAAGTTCTGACGAAGATGTGAGAAAGAAATAAACAATTTTGACCAAACTAGGATAGACAAAGACAACATTTATAGTCTTTAAAGAGCTAGAAGTTTGTAATACCATAGAGAAATACAAAATTTTACAGTATCATCCATCTGTTGCAGGAGCCTGTGATATCATAACTAGCAAAAGTTTCAGGATATACCTTCAAAATACAGTTACTTTCTCTCTGAGTTATTACTGACAAGAGTAATTGTTGAATCTGGGTGTGGAAAATTTTATTTGGTCTCTTGGTAGCATTTTATCAGAGTGGGGATCTCTTTCATATTTCTACAAAAAAGACAGAAAAATAAAAGTTTTCTGGTACCACTCACAGTCACGCACACATGCCATACTATCACTTTCATACAATTTTAGTGCAGTGGCTGGACTGTAATAGCTTTAGGACATCTGTATGTTGTAGTGCAAGATGTAGTACATTACTGTTTGTGACACCTTCAAACACCAATTTGCTAGGCTACAGATTGCTCTGAGCCCAATAAATCTTTACAAACTCATCTAGAGTAGCTGAGGAACACTTTCCTCCCCGCTTTTCTCCCTTCCTTTTGGTAGGGTTTTTTGTGCAACCATTCTCTCTCAGATTCTGTCAGCTTGGGGTATTGCGTTTTTCTGTCATGTAATGATGGAGAAAGGCCTAGAAAGCTGTTACAGCTTTGTAACACAAAAATTCACATTTAGAGGAGTCATTGATTTATGTAGTTAAAAGGAAGAAAGTGAAAATCGTTATTTCATCAGCTAGGTATGTTATTACTATTTTATTTTAAATGTTGAGCAAGCTGTTGTATTGGGTCTGGCTGGTCAAACCGAGACTCCTTGGCTCCCATCCGTGAACTGATTCGTCAACTAGAGAGCCAAGGAGTCATCAGCAAGACTCACTCACCTTTTAATAGCCCCATATGGCCAGTGCAAAAGTCTGACGGAGCGTGGAGGTTAACAGTAAAATGAAGCCAATTCCTAGGGAGAGTTGGCTTCTCACTTCTTCAGTTTCTGCATGCAAAAGACTATTGCAAGCAGCTGGACCTCCACCTATCTCTGAGAGCTACATGCACTCTACAGTGTGTTATTTTTAAAGTCAGATAAGATCAAGAGAGATGTTCTGGCTGTGTCTACACAGCTACTCCAATCAGACAGCTCTCCAGCTAAATTACAGTTTTCAGGCATCCTAAATTTGCATCTGCACTTCTGAGTTTATTGCACATTAAGCTCATCCATGCAGCAGACAATTTTTTTAGGGCTAACAATAGTTTTCTGCTGTCGATATGCATAATGTTATACTAGCCAAAGCTATCAATGCTGGGTTTACAGGGAGGGGCAGAAGACAGAAAAAAAAAATCCCCATTGCTATGAGATTCTTTGCATTTCCTAATCACTTCAGGCAATTACTTTTGCGCATTTTTTACTTACAGGTGCAGAAATTATATCAATTCCTCTTCTGCCTTACTATGTGTGTTTGATTATTTTTATACTGCTTTCCCAGAAGTTATTGACAACATGCTGACAGTGGGGAATACACAACACCTCACACAGACACTCTGGGAGTACATGTATAAGAACACATTTTCCATGTCACTCTCGGTAAATTTACAGCCCAATGTACTGAGAACAAACAACAATCTGCTGCTCAGCACCAGAGACCTTAAGATCCAACCATGAGAGAAATGTCTTAAAAGCACATAACTTCCATAATTTTAGGTTCTGCTTCAAGCAGGGAAATGATGAGAACAAGCTGACAATAGCTGTGCAGAGACAGAAAGAATCAGCTCATCTACAGAAACCCTCTGGAGGCAAAGTTGGTAGTCTGACTCATTTACAAGACTGGGGAAGAAGGCAAGAGGTTGGGGGGAGGGGGGTTGTTTGTTTGTTTGTTTTAATTTTGATTAGTTAAGTATGGCTTTCAGGACTGACTTGTACATCAATGGAATAAATTAAAAATTTAAAAAAAATCTGAAAGCAGGTTCAGTTGTTCAGGAATCTAATCTTCCAAAATCAATGTATCTCACCTGCTAAAATTAACCTCCCTCCTTTCTATGAGCACATTAGCCATTAGCCTGCAGGCACTTCTAGCCACACAGTGAGACTTGATTTCTCTTTAGATGTCAGAAAAAAGTCAGATCCAAGAAGCTAAATTTTAAAGGTAAGTTTAAGAGATCTCCCACGTTGAGGTAGGAAGCATCAATTTAGAGTTCTTCTTGTCACTATTTTGTTAAGTTCCACCCAAATGTGAACAGCCAGCTCCAAGCCCAACCACAGCAAATTGCTCTTCTTCAGGGAAACATCTTGCAAAGTTCAGTGCTGAAGCACTGGTAGAGATTAGTCCAAACTCCTGAGTTGTTTACAAAGAGTAATTTGCCCACAGTACAAGGAGGGGTAGATGTACAGTGAGAGGTAGGTAGAGAAATGTTTCTTATTTCTGAGTCACAGAGGGGCAAAGTGCTAAAAATATTACAACCTCCTTGTAGCATCTGATTATCTTCTTTCCTTATGACCAATGAGACGGCAAAATTAAAATAAAAAATATAAAGTTTAAGAGACCTGGCATAACCAAGAATGTTTATCATAAGCATAAAACCCAAAAGCCTAAAAAGTCCATAAATATTTCCAGGAAAGGATGCTTCCTTATGCACAAGAGTCTTTTGTTAGAGGCTTAGAGAACTTTGGACCCCAAACTGGGGGTGTTTTAATTCACTTCCTATCGGCAATGCCAAGGACTAGATGATCTGAATTGTTCTTTAAGACAGAGACACCTAAAATAATCTTAATTTGGGAGTTGGCTGAAGTTCAGGCAGAATTATACTGCCTTTAAGTGCTCTTTAAGATCAAGCATAAGACATCAGTCTCTAAGTCAACACAGTTGAGGGTTTTTGCAACACAGGAAAAAATGAGTTGCCAACATTTTCAAACAGCAGTTGTTGGTAGAGGGTTATATCACATCTGTCTTGTTTTACAAGCACAAAAGAAAATGAAGAAAGGAAAGTCAGTTATGAAATTACAAAAACCTTTTTTTACAAAAGAGAGGGACATCAATGTCTTTTTATTTTCTTTTTTCATCTGTGATTTTCCAACTCTTTCTGACTGCTGAACTCAGGTATCAATTTGTAACTCAAGCCCTGTGGGCTGCGTGATGGGTGCTCTGAACCCTTTGAGGCCAGAGTCAGCAGCAGATCTCTCCTCAAACTGTTCAAATTGATTTTTTTGAACACAAAGGCAGACTAGGGAAGGAATGCACACACTGTGCAGAGTAATCTAAGCAGAATGTACTGGAGGGAAAAAAAATTCCCATCAAGTATAAAATTCTGACATTTCAGTGTTTGTTTTTGTCCCAGATGTGAATGTAAAAGTTTAAATTTAGAGTTTTGTGGGAGATGCAAATTTCTTATATCCTCTCAATGAATCATTTCAAAAAGAATTAGAGCATTTTATTTCAAAACTGTCAGAACATTCTGAAGTAATATATATGTATGCTTAGAGTTTATGATAAAAAAGAGAAATATAAAAGAGATTTAAACATTATCAAAACAAAACACTTGAAGGCTTTTTCACTGAAAATTGTTAAAATGAAAAATGTTCATATTTCAAAGAAACTGCTTTTTTGGATAAAAACTTTTTCAATTGAATTTTTTTTGTCTAATTCTACCTACACGTCAGTGAGGAAGATTTGCTTTCTACAGTTAACCAAATCTGCAATTAGTTAGAGGAGAGTTATCATTCTTTGGGCAGCCTTGATTTTGTAATGCATTCGTTGCATGCATTCCTTCTTACCTAGGGATCTCTAAACATTTTGCACAGATGTCAGATAGGAGCATACTGCTCCTGTACCAACATGAAGGTTGTTTCATCCTGTATCACAGCTGGAGCCTCAGTCCCCACTCAGATGCATGGTGTACATGATGGCTCATATTCAGGCTTCTCTCCAGAGTGATTTGAACAGTTCCCTTGTCACGAACTCCAGCCTAGTGAATACTGTGGTTCTACCCATGCATATAGGATGGACATAACCTTGGTGATCTTGTCTGCAATTTGAATCAAACTGGGTCTGAGAGGAGTTGCCCAGGTGGCAAAATTGGGTAGAGGCAGTTTGTTGCCAACCTACTTCACACTTGTATCCTGTTATTTACACAAGGTAGTGCCAGTGCTACAGTTTTACAGAACCTCTGGGCTAATTTGAATGAAGAAGTTAAAAACAGTGGAAACAAAACAGTGTTTCAGAAATCTTGAGAGTGGGTAGGAGAGAATTCAAAAGGTCTCCTGTCACCTTCAAGATTTTCCACGTCTGTCTGCCCAGGTCAGGCCCACAGGATGACATTGAAATATTTCTAAGGAAATCTTCCTTCCTTCTCTTCCTTTCTGTGGGGGAGAGTTAGAAAGGGCAGGCAGTAAGCAGCTATTTTTCCCATCCTTTTCTCAGAGAATAAGCTTTTGCCTTGACTGCCTTATGGACTCTTTTTTTCCTCTCATAGTTTAATCATTACTGTTTAATAAGCTTTTGACATTAAAGTAACATTCAGGATCATTATTTTTTCCTGCTCCTATTGACAGCTGAAAGCCCTAATCACAAGGACACACTCATCGTGGTAGCAAGTGGAAGTCATTCTTCTGCTGTGGGATGACATTTAATATATTCCATAAAATATGTTAATTATAGTTTAATATCTGTCCCAATAAACATGATACTGACTCTCCTCATAATCCATTGGCTTAGACCAGCCAAAAAAATCCCTGCCTTTGCTTTCTGAGATCTGTAGCATAAGATCTTGTGCAGTATCTCCTTATGAGATCATCGGATTTCATCCAGATACTAGTCTACTGAATTGACATCTAACCAGACCGCCTGTGATTTTATGGTAGGCATATATTAGGGCAATATACAATATTGGAGTGATATTAGTGAGCTACAGAAGAAACTTATATTATTGGAAATGAGTATTCCCTCCTTAGGTAGACCACAGCAGTCATACAATCTACAAATGCAGATTGTACTTTCTCTAGAAAATTTCATCATGACTACTCCAAACTTAATCACGAAAACAAAACCCATCACTTTCATTTTTTCTAATCCTCTTGCACTGCCACTTTTATGTGATTTTCCAAAATGACAAAGTTTGTCTCTAAGGCTAATGGAAAATTCATCGCAATTGAAGGGGTTTGGACCTGTTGCAGTCCAGGCTGCTTATCCAGAACAAAATCCTTGTCAGTCCCACCTGCCAAGCTTTTGTCAAGCCTGTTGTAGGTGTCACATTTCCTCCACACTATGGCCATAACACTGAGTGTGCCAGCTACTTCTACACAGTCAGCTGAATCCTCGAATGGACAGAAATCTTGGGCTTGCTAAAGCTGATGTCACTGACTAGGATTTAGGTCTGATCAGTGTTTGACCCTGAGTTTCTGTCACTCCTGTTAGAGCCTGCCACCTTCTTGTCACAGCTGCTGCAACTGCTATGTGCTTGCCCAGCCAGGTTTTATATTGTTACTCACCAAGAAGCTATATTCAGTGATAGTTGTTAGTTTTTTATGTCTTCTGACAAAAACAAAAGTAGTTTCTGTATGGATTAATTGGAGATAAAAAATCTTCAGCCAGTGTATTTAATTGTCTGGAGGCTGCAAACCAATCTCTCTCACAAAAAGAGGCTTGAAACCAAATCAGCCTGAGAAGATCCTTTCCTTTAAATTACTGTAGTGCTCAGTCTTTCTCAGATATTGCAGCTCAAGAGAATTATTGGAAAGAATGGATACTGAGAACAAAAGAAAAATGATTGGCAAGAATAGAGGCTGATAGGCTTGAAATAAAAACCTTCCAGTGGGGAGGTCTG
Source organism: Antrostomus carolinensis (assembly GCF_000700745.2). NCBI lineage: Eukaryota > Metazoa > Chordata > Aves > Caprimulgiformes > Caprimulgidae > Antrostomus > Antrostomus carolinensis. The sequence goes on along the minus strand of NW_010326834.1, from coordinate 1,143 downwards.
AGCATAACTGCATGTCTTTGCATATTTCCCCAAGGAAAAAGGTAACAAATGGTTTTGTCAGGAGGGAGACATTTTAAGGCAGCAAAATAAAAGGGTCATGTATCAAACCAAATTGTGTTGCCTTTGAGATGTATTAAATCTTTGCATGATCTTGTTTTTCTTTGCAAAGTTTTTTTTCTCTTTAAAGAAGCTGACAATTCAACACTTGAGTTTCTCTGATAATAATTATACACTGTATATTTCTGCATTTCTGCCAATATGCACTGTATGAAAGTTTATAACATCTCCACAAAAAGCAAACTTCAGTTTTGAGAAACATTAAGATTGCAAAGACTGTAAAATCGAGCAAAATTATGAGATACCAAAATTCTGATTGTTTGTACTTCCTTAATTGAATCTCCCCAAATAAAGCATAGGAAAAGGCTTTTAATTGCATACTAACACAGACCCACAAACCTATAGATTCTTTGCCTCATACAGTGAACAAGATGTTTTCCACCAATGTGTACCTTTAGCATCTGGTTAAAATAATACAGAACAGGAATTACTTTCAAGAGGCTTCTAGTATCAGGCCCACTGTGGGAGTCAAAGAAATTGATTTAAAAATGCAAAATTCATAAGAGGAGAGAAAAAAAAAACAACTACACTGAGAATGCAGGAAAGAAGCTACAAGAAAACACGAAAGAATAAAGAAAAAGGACAGAAAGAGGAGGACACAAGGCCTGTGGTAGGATGTGTTAGAGACAGAACTATTTGTTCGCTCATGGGAATTGAGTGGGATTCGAAAAACTGAAAAATGGTCAACTGCTTAAGGACTGGAAAGAATGCTGGAATCAGCAAAAAACGCTTTTATGATGAGGTTACAACATTGGTGGATAAGGCTAAAGCAACTGATGTCATCTACCTGGACTTGTGCAAGGCATTTGACACCGTCCCACATGACATCCTTGTCTCTAAGTTGGAAACATGTGGGTTTGATGGATGGACCACTCGGTGGATAAGGAACTGGCTGGATGGTAACACTCAAAGAGTTGTGGTCAACAGCTCAAAGTCTGAGTAGAGGCCGGTGATGAGTGGTGTTCCTCAAGGGTCAGTAATGGGGCCAGTGCTGCTCAACATCTTTGTCAATGACATGGACAGTGG